>NW_027417901.1:40000-230173 GCF_009905375.1 Apium graveolens | reverse complement strand
TTACATGTTAATTATACCAATATGATGGCAAGTGACTCTTATAAGGTGCAAAGTGACTCTAATATGGTGAGAAGTCACTTACATGATTGATTAAGCCAAAATTGGCCCAAATTGACTTGTACGAAGGGTACCAAGAGGGGTAAAGGATGTCTAATAGCATGTCATATGTTAACATGTTATTATATGAATATTTGGTGGCAATGCTCTTATAGGGTGCAAGTGACTCTAATATGGTGAAAGTGACTAACATGGTTTAATTAGAACCAAAATGTGGACCAAAATTGACTTGTATGAATATGGCACTAAGAGGTGGTAAAAGAATTTCTAATAACATGTACATGATGTTAACATGTTAATTTTACCAATATATGATGGCAAATGACTCTTATAAGGTGCAAAGTGACTCTAATATGTGGAAGTCACTTACATGATTGATTAGAGCCAAATGTGGCCCAAAATTGACTTAGGAAAGGGTACCAAGAGGTGGTTAAAGGATGTCTAATTGCATGTACATGATGTGAACATGTTTTGTATCAATATACTGTGGCAAGTGACTCCTATAGGGTGGCAAAGTGACTCTTATAGGGTGTAAAGGTACTCTAATATGGTAACAGTGATTACATGGTTTATGAGCCAAATGTGGAACAAATTAACTTGTAGAAAGTGGCATTAAGAGGTGGTAAAGGATGTCAATGGGATGTTATGATGTTTAACATGTCAATTGTTCAATATATGGGGAAAGTGACTCTTATAGGGTGCAAAGTGACTCTAATATGGTGAGAGTGACTAACATGGTTAATTAGAACAAAATGTGGACCAAAATTGACTTGTATGAAGTGCACTAAAGGTGGTAAAAGGATTTCTAATTGCATGTCCTGATGTTAACATGTTAATTGTACCAATATATGTGGCAGGTGCTCTTATAAGGTGCAAAGGCTCTAATATGGGAGAAGTCACTTACATGATTGAGTAGAGCCAAATGTGGCCCAAATTGACTTATATGCAAGGGGTACCAAGAGGTGGTTAAAGGATGTCTATTGCATGTACATGATGTTAACAGTTAATTAAATCAATGTTTGGTGGCAAGGACTCTTAAAGGGTGCAAAGCGACTCTAATATGGTGAGAAGTCACTTACTGATTGATTAGAGCCAAAATGTGGCCCAAAATTGACTTGTACGCAAGGGGTACCAAGAGGTGGTTAAAGGATGTCTAATTGCATGTACATGATGTTAACATGTTATATTATATATTTGGTGACAAGTGACTTTTAAGGGTGCAAGTGACTCTAATATGGTGAGAAGTGACTAACTTGGTTAATTAGAACCAAATGTGGACCAAATTGACTTGTATGAATAGGCACTAAGAGGTGGTAAAAGGATTTCTAATTGCATGTACATGATGTTAACATGTTAATTGTACCAGTATATGATGGCAAGTGACTCTTATAAGGTGCAAAGTGACTCTAATATGATAGAAGTCACTTACATGATTGATTAGTGCACAAAATGTGGCCCAAATTGACTTGTAGGAAAGGGTACCAAGAGGTGGTTAAAGGATGTCTAATTGCATTTACGTGATTTAACCTGTTAATTGTATCAATATATGGGGCAAGTGACTCTTATAGGGTGTAAAGGTACTCTAATATGGTGAATAGTGACTTACATGGTTGATTAGAGGCAAAATGTGGAACAAAATTAACTTGTATGAAAGTGGCATTAATAGGTGGTAAAGATGTCAAATTGGATGTATATGATGTTAACATGTCATTGTTGCATATATGGTGGAAAGTGACTCTTATAGGGTGCAAAGTGACTCTATTGGTGAGAAGTGACTAACATGGTTAATTAGAACCAAAATGTGGACCAAAATTGACTGTATGAATATGGCACTAAGAGGTGGTAAAGGATTTCTAATTGCATGTACATGATGTTAACATGTTAATTGTACCAATATGATGGCAAGTGACTCTTATAAGGTGCAAAGTGACTCTAATATGGTGAGAAGTCACTTACATGATTGATTAGAGCCAAATGGGCCCAAAATTGACTTGTAGAAAGGGGTACCAAGAGGTGGTTAAAGGATGTCTAATTGCATGTACATGATGTTAACATGTTAATTGTATATCAATATTTGTTGGCAAGTGACTCTTATAGGTGCAAAGTGACTCTAATATGGTGAAATGACTAACATGGTTATTAGAACCAAAATGTGGACCAAAATTACTTGTATGAATATGGCACTAAGAGGTGGTAAAGGATTTCTAATAATGTATGATGTTAACATGTTAATTGTCATATATGATGGCAAATGACTCTTGTAAGGTGCAAAGTGACTCTAATATGGTGAGAAGTCACTACATGATTGATTAGAGCCAAAATGTGGCCCAAATTGACTTGTAGGAAAGGGGTACCAAGAGGTGGTTAAAGGATGTCTAATTGCATGTACATGTGAACATGTTAATTGTATCAATATATGTGGCAAGTGACTCTATAGGTGCAAATGACTCTTATAGGTGTAAAGGTACTCTAATATGGTAACAGTGACTTACATGGTTGATTGAGCCAAAATGTGGAACAAAATTACTTGTATGAAAGTGGCATAAGAGGTGGTAAAAGGATGTCAATTGGATGTATATGAGTTAACATGTCAATTGTTGCATATATGGTGGAAATGACTCTTAAGGGTGCAAAGTGACTCTAATATGGTGAAGTGACTAACATGGTTAATTAGAACCAAAATGTGGACCAAAATTGACTTGTATGAATATGGCACTAAGAGGTGGTAAAAGGATTTCTAATTGCATGTACATGATGTTAACATGTTAATTGTACCAATATATGATGGCAAGTGACTCTTATAAGGTGCAAAGTGACTCTAATATGGTGAGAAGTCACTTACATGATTGATTAGAGCCAAAATGTGGCCCAAAATTGACTTGTAGGAAAGGGGTACCAAGAGGTGGTTAAAGGATGTCTAATTGCATTACATGATGTTAACATGTTAATTGTATCAATATATGGGGCAAGTGACTCTTATAGGGTAAAGGTACTCTAATATGGTGAATTGACTTACATGGTTGATTAGAGCCAAAATGTGGAACAAAATTAACTTGTATGAAAGTGGCATTAATAGGTGGTAAAAGGATGTCAAATTGGATGTATATGATGTTAACATGTCAATTGTTGCATATATGGTGGAAAGTGACTCTTATAGGGTGCAAAGTGACTCTATATGGTGAGAAGTGACTAACATGGTTAATTAGAACCAAAATGTGGACCAAAATTGACTTGTATGAATATGGCACTAAGAGGTGGTAAAAGGATTTCTAATTGCATGTATGATGTTAACATGTTAATTGTACCAATATATGATGGCAAGTGACTCTTATAAGGTGCAAAGTGACTCTAATATGGTGAGTCACTTACATGATTGATTAGAGCCAAAATGTGGCCCAAAATTGACTTGTACGAAAGGGTACCAAGAGTGGTTAAAGGATGTCTAATTGCAGTACATGATGTTAACATGTTAATTATATCAATATTTGGTGGCAAGTGACTCTTAAGGGTGCAAAGTGACTC
Source organism: Apium graveolens (assembly GCF_009905375.1). Taxonomy (NCBI): domain Eukaryota; kingdom Viridiplantae; phylum Streptophyta; class Magnoliopsida; order Apiales; family Apiaceae; genus Apium; species Apium graveolens. The sequence continues at coordinate 226,594 of NW_027417901.1, read as the reverse complement.
TAATATGGTGAAAAGTGACTAACATGGTTAATTAGAACCAAAATGTGGACCAAAATTGACTTGTATGAATATGGCACTAAGAGGTGGTAAAAGGATTTCTAATGTACATGATGTTAACATGTTAATTGTACCAATATATGATGGCAAGTGACTCTTATAAGGTGCAAAGTGACTCTAATATGGTGAGAAGTCACTTACATGATTGATTAGAGCCAAAATGTGGCCCAAATTGACTTGTAGGAAAGGGGTACCAAGAGGTGGTTAAAGGATGTCTAATTGCATTTACATGATGTTAACATGTTAATTGTATCAATATACGTGGCAAGTGACTCCTATAGTGCAAGTGACTCTTATAGGGTGTAATACTCTAATATGGTGAACAGTGACTTACATGGTTGATTAGAGCCAAAATGTGGAACAAAATTAACTTGTATGAAAGTGGCATTAAGAGGTGGTAAAGGATGTCAAATTGGATGTATATGATGTTAACATGTCAATTGTTGCATATATGGTGGAAAGTGACTCTTATAGGGTGCAAAGTGACTCTAATATGGTGAGAAGTGACTAACATGGTTAATTAGAACCAAAATGTGGACCAAAATTGACTTGTATGAATATGCACTAAGAGGTGGTAAAAGGATTTCTAATTGCATGTCCATGATGTTAACATGTTAATTGTACCAATATATGATGGCAAGTGACTCTTATAAGGTGCAAAGTGACTCTAATATGGTGAGAAGTCACTTACATGATTGATTAGAGCCAAAATGTGGCCCAAAATTGACTTGTACGAAAGGGGTACCAAGAGGTGGTTAAAGGATGTCTAATTGCATGTACATGATGTTAACATGTTAATTATATCAATATTTGGTGGCAAGTGACTCTTAAAGGGTGCAAAGTGACTCTAATATGGTGAAAAGTGACTAACATGGTTAATTAGAACCAAAATGTGGACCAAAATTGACTTGTATGAATATGGCACTAAGAGGTGGTAAAAGGATTTCTAATTGCATGTACATGATGTTAACATGTTAATTGTACCAATATACAAGTGACTCTTATAAGGTGCAAAGTGACTCTAATATGGTGAGAATCACTTACATGATTGATTAGGCCAAAATGTGGCCCAAAATTGACTTGTAGGAAAGGGGTACCAAGAGGTGGTTAAAGGATGTCTAATTGCATTTACGTGATGTTAACATGTTAATTGTATCAATATATGGGGCAAGTGACTCTTATAGGGTGTAAAGGTACTCTAATATGGTGAACAGTGACTTACATGGTTGATTAGAGCCAAAATGTGGAACAAAATTAACTTGTATGAAAGTGGCATTAATAGGTGGTAAAGGATGTCAAATTGGATGTATATGATGTTAACATGTCAATTGTTGCATATATGGTGGAAAGTGACTCTTATAGGGTGCAAAGTGACTCTAATATGGTGAGAAGTGACTAACATGGTTAATTAGAACCAAAATGTGGACCAAAATTGACTTGTATGAATATGGCACTAAGAGGTGGTAAAAGGATTTCTAATTGCATGTCCATGATGTTAACATGTTAATTGTACCAATATATGATGGCAAGTGACTCTTATAAGGTGCAAAGTGACTCTAATATGGTGAAAGTCACTTACATGATTGATTAGAGCCAAAATGTGGCCCTAAATTGAATTATACGAAAGGGGTACCAAGAGGTGGTTAAAGGATGTCTAATTGCATGTACATGATGTTAACATGTTAATTATATCAATATTTGGTGGCAAGTGACTCTTAAAGGGTGCAAAGTGACTCTAATATGGTGAAAAGTGACTAACATGGTTAATTAGAACCAAAATGTGGACCAAAATTGACTTGTATGAATATGGCACTAAGAGGTGGTAAAAGGATTTCTAATATGTACATGATGTTAACATGTTAATTGTACCAATATATGATGGCAAGTGACTCTTATAAGGTGCAAAGTGACTCTAATATGGTGAGAAGTCACTTACATGATTGATTAGAGCCAAAATGTGGCCCAAAATTGACTTGTAGGAAAGGGGTACCAAGAGGTGGTTAAAGGATGTCTAATTGCATTTACATGATGTTAACATGTTAATTGTATCAATATAGGTGGCAGTGACTCCTATAGGGTGCAAATGACTCTTATAGGGTGTAAAGGTACTCTAATATGGTGAACAGTGACTTACATGGTTGATTAGAGCCAAAATGTGGAACAAAATTAACTTGTATGAAAGTGGCATTAATAGGTGGTAAAAGGATGTCAAATTGGATGTATATGATTAACATGTCAATTGTTGCATATATGGTGGAAAGTGACTCTTATAGGGTGCAAAGTGACTCTAATATGGTGAGAAGTGACTAACATGGTTAATTAGAACCAAAATGTGGACCAAAATTGACTTGTATGAATATGGCACTAAGAGGTGGTAAAAGGATTTCTAATTGCATGTCCATGATGTTAACATGTTAATTGTACCAATATATGATGGCAAGTGACTCTTATAAGGTGCAAAGTGACTCTAATATGGTGAGAAGTCACTTACATGATTGATTAGAGCCAAAATGTGGCCCAAAATTGACTTGTACGAAAGGGGTACCAAGAGGTGGTTAAAGGATGTCTAATTGCATGTACATGATGTTAACATGTTAATTATATCAATATTTGGTGGCAAGTGACTCTTAAAGGGTGCAAAGTGACTCTAATATGGTGAAAAGTGACTAACATGGTTAATTAGAACCAAAATGTGGACCAAAATTGACTTGTATGAATATGGCACTAAGAGGTGGTAAAAGGATTTCTAATTGCATGTACATGATGTTAACATGTTAATTGTACCAATATATGATGGCAAGTGACTCTTATAAGGTGCAAAGTGACTCTAATATGGTGAGAAGTCACTTACATGATTGATTAGAGCCAAAATGTGGCCCAAAATTGACTTGTAGGAAAGGGGTACCAAGAGGTGGTTAAAGGATGTCTAATTGCATTACATGATGTTAACATGTTAATTGTATCAATATGGTGGCAAGTGACTCTATAGGGTGCAGTACTCTTAAGGTGTAAAGGTACTCTAATATGGTAACAGTGACTTACATGGTTGATTAGAGCCAAAATGTGGAACAAAATTAACTTGTATGAAAGTGGCATTAAGAGGTGGTAAAAGGATGTCAAATTGGATGTATATGATGTTAACATGTCAATTGTTGCATATATGGTGGAAAGTGACTCTTATAGGGTGCAAAGTGACTCTAATATGGTGAGAAGTGACTAACATGGTTAATTAGAACCAAAATGTGGACCAAAATTGACTTGTATGAATATGGCACTAAGAGGTGGTAAAAGGATTTCTAATTGCATGTCCATGATGTTAACATGTTAATTGTACCAATATATGATGGCAAGTGACTCTTATAAGGTGCAAAGTGACTCTAATATGGTGAGAAGTCACTTACATGATTGATTAGAGCCAAAATGTGGCCCAAAATTGACTTGTACGAAAGGGGTACCAAGAGGTGGTTAAAGGATGTCTAATTGCATGTACATGATGTTAACATGTTAATTATATCAATATTTGGTGGCAAGTGACTCTTAAAGGGTGCAAAGTGACTCTAATATGGTGAAAAGTGACTAACATGGTTAATTAGAACCAAAATGTGGACCAAAATTGACTTGTATTATGGCACTAAGAGGTGGTAAAAGGATTTCTAATTGCATGTACATGATGTTAACATGTTAATTGTACCAATATATGATGGCAATGACTCTTATAAGGTGCAAAGTGACTCTAATATGGTGAGAAGTCACTTACATGATTGATTAGAGCCAAAATGTGGCCCAAAATTGACTTGTAGGAAAGGGGTACCAAGAGGTGGTTAAAGGATGTCTAATTGCATGTACATGATGTGAACATGTTAATTGTATCATATACTGGCAAGTGATCCTATAGGTGCAAGTGACTCTTATAGGGTGTAAAGGTACTCTAATATGGTGAACAGTGACTTACATGGTTGATTAGAGCCAAAATGTGGAACAAAATTAACTTGTATGAAAGTGGCATTAAGAGGTGGTAAAAGGATGTCAAATTGGATGTATATGATGTTAACATGTCAATTGTTGCATATATGGTGGAAAGTGACTCTTATAGGGTGCAAAGTGACTCTAATATGGTGAGAAGTGACTAACATGGTTAATTAGAACCAAAATGTGGACCAAAATTGACTTGTATGAATATTGCACTAAGAGGTGGTAAAAGGATTTCTAATTGCATGTCCATGATGTTAACATGTTAATTGTACCAATATATGATGGCAAGTGACTCTTATAAGGTGCAAAGTGACTCTAATATGGTGAGAAGTCACTTACATGATTGATTAGAGCCAAAATGTGGCCCAAAATTGACTTGTACGAAAGGGGTACCAAGAGGTGGTTAAAGGATGTCTAATTGCATGTACATGATGTTAACATGTTAATTATATCAATATTTGGTGGCAAGTGACTCTTAAAGGGTGCAAAGTGACTCTAATATGGTGAAAAGTGACTAACATGGTTAATTAGAACCAAAATGTGGACCAAAATTGACTTGTATGAATATGGCACTAAGAGGTGGTAAAAGGATTTCTAATTGCATGTACATGATGTTAACATGTTAATTGTACCAATATATGATGGCAAGTGACTCTTATAAGGTGCAAAGTGACTCTAATATGGAGAAGTCACTTACATGATTGATTAGGCCAAAATGTGGCCCAAAATTGACTTGTAGGAAAGGGGTACCAAGAGGTGGTTAAAGGATGTCTAATTGCATTTACGTGATGTTAACATGTTAATTGTATCAATATATGGGGCAAGTGACTCTTATAGGGTGTAAAGGTACTCTAATATGGTGAATAGTGACTTACATGGTTGATTAGAGCCAAAATGTGGAACAAAATTAACTTGTATGAAAGTGGCATTCATAGGTGGTAAAAGGATGTCAAATTGGATGTATATGATGTTAACATGTCAATTGTTGCATATATGGTGGAAAGTGACTCTTATAGGGTGCAAAGTGACTCTAATATGGTGAGAAGTGACTAACATGGTTAATTAGAACCAAATGTGGACCAAAATTGACTTGTATGAATATGGCACTAAGAGGTGGTAAAAGGATTTCTAATTGCATGTCCATGATGTTAACATGTTAATTGTACCAATATATGATGGCAAGTGACTCTTATAAGGTGCAAAGTGACTCTAATATGGTGAGAAGTCACTTACATGATTGATTAGAGCCAAAATGTGGCCCAAAATTGACTTGTACGAAGGGGTACCAAGAGGTGGTTAAAGGATGTCTAATTGCATGTACATGATGTTAACATGTTAATTATATATATTTGGTGGCAAGTGACTCTTAAAGGGTGCAAAGTGACTCTAATATGGTGAGTGACTAACATGGTTAATTAGAACCAAAATGTGGACCAAAATTGACTTGTATGAATATGGCACTAAGAGGTGGTAAAAGGATTTCTAATTGCATGTACATGATGTTAACATGTTAATTGTACCATATATGATGGCAAGTGACTCTTATAAGGTGCAAAGTGACTCTAATATGGTGAGAAGTCACTTACATGATTGATTAGCCAAAATGTGGCCCAAAATTGACTTGTAGGAAAGGGGTACCAAGAGGTGGTTAAAGGATGTCTAATTGCATTTACGTGTTAACATGTTAATTGTATCAATATATGGGGCAAGTGACTCTTATAGGGTGTAAAGGTACTCTAATATGGTGAACAGTGACTTACATGGTTGATTAGAGCCAAAATGTGGAACAAAATTAACTTGTATGAAAGTGGCATTAATAGGTGGTAAAGGATGTCAATTGGATGTATATGATGTTAACATGTCAATTGTTGCATATGGTGGAAAGTGACTCTTATAGGGTGCAAAGTGACTCTAATATGGTGAGAAGTGACTAACATGGTTAATTAGAACCAAAATGTGGACCAAAATTGACTTGTATGAATATGGCACTAAGAGGTGGTAAAAGGATTTCTAATTGCATGTACATGATGTTAACATGTTAATTGTACCAATATATGATGGCAAGTGACTCTTATAAGGTGCAAAGTGACTCTAATATGGTGAGAAGTCACTTACATGATTGATTAGAGCCAAAATGTGGCCCAAAATTGACTTGTACGAAAGGGGTACCAAGAGGTGGTTAAAGGATGTCTAATTGCATGTACATGATGTTAACATGTTAATTATATCAATATTTGGTGGCAAGTGACTCTTAAAGGGTGCAAAGTGACTCTAATATGGTGAAAAGTGACTAACATGGTTAATTAGAACCAAAATGTGGACCAAAATTGACTTGTATGAATATGGCACTAAGAGGTGGTAAAAGGATTTCTAATACATGTACATGATGTTAACATGTTAATTGTACCAATATGATGGCAAATGACTCTTATAAGGTGCAAAGTGACTCTAATATGGTGAGAAGTCACTTACATGATTGATTAGAGCCAAAATGTGGCCCAAAATTGACTTGTAGGAAAGGGGTACCAAGAGGTGGTTAAAGGATGTCTAATTGCATGTACATGATGTTAACATGTTAATTGTATCAATATACGGTGGCAATGACTCCTATAGGGTGCAAAGTGACTCTTATAGGGTGTAAAGGTACTCTAATATGGTGAACAGTGACTACATGGTTGATTAGAGCCAAAATGTGGAACAAATTAACTTGTATGAAAGTGGCATTAAGTGGTAAAAGGATGTCAAATTGGATGTATATGATGTTAACATGTCAATTGTTGCTATATGGTGGAAAGTGACTCTTATAGGGTGCAAAGTGACTCTAATATGGTGAAAGTGACTAACATGGTTAATTAGAACCAAAATGTGGACCAAAATTGACTTGTATGAATATGCACTAAGAGGTGGTAAAAGGATTTCTAATTGCATGTCCATGATGTTAACATGTTAATTGTACCAATATATGATGGCAAGTGACTCTTATAAGGTGCAAAGTGACTCTAATATGGTGAGAAGTCACTTACATGATTGATTAGAGCCAAAATGTGGCCCAAAATTGACTTGTACGAAAGGGGTACCAAGAGGTGGTTAAAGGATGTCTAATTGCATGTACATGATGTTAACATGTTAATTGTATCAATATAGGTGGCAAGTGACTCTATGGTGCAAAGTGACTCTTATAGGGTGAAAGGTACTCTAATATGGTGAACAGTGACTTACATGGTTGATTAGAGCCAAAATGTGGAACAAAATTAACTTGTATGAAAGTGGCATTAAGGGTGGTAAAAGGATGTCAAATTGGATGTATATGATGTTAACATGTCAATTGTTGCATATATGGTGGAAACTCTTATAGGGTGCAAAGTGACTCTAATATGGTGAGAAGTGACTAACATGGTTAATTAGAACCAAAATGTGGACCAAAATTGACTTGTATGAATATGGCACTAAGAGGTGGTAAAAGGATTTCTAATTGCATGTCATGATGTTAACATGTTAATTGTACCAATATATGATGGCAAGTGACTCTTATAAGGTGCAAAGTGACTCTAATATGGTGAGAATTAGATTAGCCAAAATGTGGCCCAAAATTGACTTGTACGAAAGGGGTACCAAGAGGTGGTTAAAGGATGTCTAATTGCATGTACATGATGTTAACATGTTAATTATATCAATATTTGGTGGCAAGTGACTCTTAAAGGGTGCAAAGTGACTCTAATATGGTGAAAGTGACTAACATGGTTAATTAGAACCAAAATGTGGACCAAAATTGACTTGTATGAATATGGCACTAAGAGGTGGTAAAAGGATTTCTAATTGCATGTACATGATGTTAACATGTTAATTGTACCAATATATGATGGCAAGTGACTCTTATAAGGTGCAAAGTGACTCTAATATGGTGAGAAGTCACTTACATGATTGATTAGAGCCAAAATGTGGCCCAAAATTGACTTGTAGAAAGGGGTACCAAGATGGTTAAAGGATGTCTAATTGCATGTACATGATGTTAACATGTTAATTGTATCAATATACGGTGGCAAGTGACTCTATAGGGTCAAAGTGACTCTTATAGGGTGTAAAGGTACTCTAATATGGTGAACAGTGACTTACATGGTTGATTAGAGCCAAAATGTGGAACAAAATTAACTTGTATGAAAGTGGCATTAAGGTGGTAAAAGGATGTCAAATTGGATGTATATGATGTTAACATGTCAATTGTTGCATATATGGTGGAAAGTGACTCTTATAGGGTGCAAAGTGACTCTAATATGGTGAGAAGTGACTAACATGGTTAATTAGAACCAAAATGTGGACCAAAATTGACTTGTATGAATATGGCACTAAGGTGGTAAAAGGATTTCTAATTGCATGTCCATGATGTTAACATGTTAATTGTACCAATATATGATGGCAAGTGACTCTTATAAGGTGCAAAGTGACTCTAATATGGTGAGAAGTCACTTACATGATTGATTAGCCAAAATGTGGCCCAAAATTGACTTGTACGAAAGGGGTACCAAGAGGTGGTTAAAGGATGTCTAATTGCATGTACATGATGTTAACATGTTAATTATATCATATTTGGTGGCAAGTGACTCTTAAAGGGTGCAAAGTGACTCTAATATGGTGAAAGTGACTAACATGGTTAATTAGAACCAAAATGTGGACCAAAATTGACTTGTATGAATATGGCACTAAGAGGTGGTAAAAGGATTTCTAATTGCATGTACATGATGTTAACATGTTAATTGTACCAATATATGATGGCAAGTGACTCTTATAAGGTGCAAAGTGACTCTAATATGGTGAGAAGTCACTTACATGATTGATTAGAGCCAAAATGTGGCCCAAAATTGACTTGTAGGAAAGGGGTACCAAGAGGTGTTAAAGGATGTCTAATTGCATTTACGTGATGTTAACATGTTAATTGTATCAATATATGGGCAAGTGACTCTTAGGGTGCAAAGGTACTCTAATATGGTGAACAGTGACTTACATGGTTGATTAGAGCAAAATGTGGAACAAAATTAACTTGTATGAAAGTGGCATTAATAGGTGGTAAAAGGATGTCAAATTGGATGTATATGATGTTAACATGTCAATTGTTGCATATATGGTGGAAAGTGACTCTTATAGGGTGCAAAGTGACTCTAATATGGTGAGAAGTGACTAACATGGTTAATTAGAACCAAAATGTGGACCAAAATTGACTTGTATGAATATGGCACTAAGAGGTGGTAAAAGGATTTCTAATTGCATGTCCATGATGTTAACATGTTAATTGTACCAATATATGATGGCAAGTGACTCTTATAAGGTGCAAAGTGACTCTAATATGGTGAGAAGTCACTTACATGATTGATTAGAGCCAAAATGTGGCCCAAAATTGACTTGTACGAAAGGGGTACCAAGAGGTGGTTAAAGGATGTCTAATTGCATGTACATGATGTTAACATGTTAATTATATCAATATTTGGTGGCAAGTGACTCTTAAAGGGTGCAAAGTGACTCTAATATGGTGAAAAGTGACTAACATGGTTAATTAGAACCAAAATGTGGACCAAAATTGACTTGTATGAATATGGCACTAAGAGGTGGTAAAAGGATTTCTAATATGTACATGATGTTAACATGTTAATTGTACCAATATATGATGGCAAGTGACTCTTATAAGGTGCAAAGTGACTCTAATATGGTGAGAAGTCACTTACATGATTGATTAGAGCCAAAATGTGGCCCAAAATTGACTTGTAGGAAAGGGGTACCAAGAGGTGGTTAAAGGATGTCTAATTGCATGTACATGATGTAACATGTTAATTGTATCAATATATGGGGCAAGTGACTCCTATAGGGTGCAAAGTGACTCTTAGGGTGTAAAGGTACTCTAATATGGTGAACAGTGACTTACATGGTTGATTAGAGCCAAAATGTGGAACAAAATTAACTTGTATGAAAGTGGCATTAATAGGTGGTAAAAGGATGTCAAATTGGATGTATATGATGTTAACATGTCAATTGTTGCATATATGGTGGAAAGTGACTCTTATAGGGTGCAAAGTGACTCTAATATGGTGAGAAGTGACTAACATGGTTAATTAGAACCAAAATGGACCAAAATTGACTTGTATGAATATGGCACTAAGAGGTGGTAAAAGGATTTCTAATTGCATGTCCATGATGTTAACATGTTAATTGTACCAATATATGATGGCAAGTGACTCTTATAAGGTGCAAAGTGACTCTAATATTGAGAAGTCACTTACATGATTGATTAGAGCCAAAATGTGGCCCAAAATTGACTTGTACGAAAGGGGTACCAAGAGGTGGTTAAAGGATGTCTAATTGCATGTACATGATGTTAACATGTTAATTATATCAATATTTGGTGGCAAGTGACTCTTAAAGGGTGCAAAGTGACACTAATTGGTGAAAAGTGACTAACATGGTTAATTAGAACCAAATGTGGACCAAAATTGACTTGTATGAATATGGCACTAAGAGGTGGTAAAAGGATTTCTAATAACATGTACATGATGTTAACATGTTAATTGTACCAATATATGGGCAAGTGACTCTTATAAGGTGCAAAGTGACTCTAATATGGTGAGAAGTCACTTACATGATTGATTAGAGCCAAAATGTGGCCCAAAATTGACTTGTAGGAAAGGGGTACCAAGAGGTGGTTAAAGGATGTCTAATTGCATGTACATGATGTAACATGTTAATTGTATCAATATACGGTGGCAAGTGACTCCTATAGGGTGCAAAGTGACTCTTATAGGGTGTAAAGGTACTCTAATATGGTGAACAGTGACTTACATGGTTGATTATAGCCAAAATGTGGAACAAAATTAACTTGTATGAAAGTGGCATTAAGTGGTGGTAAAAGGATGTCAAATTGGATGTATATGATGTTAACATGTCAATTGTTGCATATATGGTGGAAAGTGACTCTTATAGGGTGCAAAGTGACTCTAATATGGTGAGAAGTGACTAACATGGTGAATTAGAACCAAAATGTGAACCAAAATGTGGACCAAAATTGACTTGTATGAATATTGCACTAAGAGGTGGTAAAAGGATTTCTAATTGCATGTCCATGATGTTAACATGTTAATTGTACCAATATATGATGGCAAGTGACTCTTATAAGTTGCAAAGTGACTCTAATATGGTGAGAAGTCACTTACATGATTGATTAGAGCCAAAATGTGGCCCAAAATTGACTTGTACGAAAGGGGTACCAAGAGGTGGTTAAAGGATGTCTAATTGCATGTACATGATGTTAACATGTTAATTATATCAAATTTGGTGGCAAGTGACTCTTAAAGGGTGCAAAGTGACTCTAATATGGTGGAAGTGACTACATGTGTAAAGGTACTCTAATATGGTGAACAGTGACTTACATGGTTGATTAGAGCCAAAATGTGGAACAAAATTAACTTGTATGAAAGTGGCATTAATAGGTGGTAAAAGGATGTCAAATTGGATGTATATGATGTTAACATGTCAATTGTTGCATATATGGTGGAAAGTGACTTTTATAGGGTGCAAAGTGACTCTAATATGGTGAGAAGTGACTAACATGGTTAATTAGAACCAAAATGTGGACCAAAATTGACTTGTATGAATATGGCACTAATAGGTGGTAAAGGATTTCTAATTGCATGTCCATGATGTTAACATGTTAATTGTACCAATATATGATGGCAAGTGACTCTTATAAGGTGCAAAGTGACTCTAATATGGTGAGAAGTCACTTACATGATTGATTAGAGCCAAAATGTGGCCCAAAATTGACTTGTACGAAAGGGGTACCAAGAGGTGGTTAAAGGATGTCTAATTGCATGTACATGATGTTAACATGTTAATTATATCAATATTTGGTGGCAAGTGACTCTTAAAGGGTGCAAAGTGACTCTAATATGGTGAAAAGTGACTAACATGGTTAATTAGAACCAAAATGTGGACCAAAATTGACTTGTATGAATATGGCACTAAGAGGTGGTAAAAGGATTTCTAATTGCATGTACATGATGTTAACATGTTAATTGTACCAATATATGATGGCAAGTGACTCTTATAAGGTGCAAAGTGACTCTAATATGGTGAGAAGTCACTTACATGATTGATTAGAGCCAAAATGTGGCCCAAAATTGACTTGTAGAAAGGGGTACCAAGAGGTGGTTAAAGGATGTCTAATTGCATGTACATGATGTTAACATGTTAATTGTATCAATATAGGTGGCAAGTGACTCTATAGGGTGCAAAGTGACTCTAAGGTGTAAAGGTACTCTAATATGGTGAACAGTGACTTACATGGTTGATTAGAGCCAAAATGTGGAACAAAATTAACTTGTATGAAAGTGGCATTAAGGTGGTAAAAGGATGTCAAATTGGATGTATATGATGTTAACATGTCAATTGTTGCATATATGGTGGAAAGTGACTTATAGGGTGCAAAGTGACTCTAATATGGTGAGAAGTGACTAACATGGTTAATTAGAACCAAAATGTGGACCAAAATTGACTTGTATGAATATGGCACTAAGAGGTGGTAAAAGGATTTCTAATTGCATGTCCATGATGTTAACATGTTAATTGTACCAATATATGATGGCAAGTGACTCTTATAAGGTGCAAAGTGACTCTAATATGGTGAGAAGTCACTTACATGATTGATTAGAGCCAAAATGTGGCCCAAAATTGACTTGTACGCAAGGGGTACCAAGAGGTGGTTAAAGGATGTCTAATTGCATGTACATGATGTTAACATGTTAATTAATCATATTTGGTGGCAAGTGACTCTTAAAGGGTGCAAAGTGACTCTAATATGGTGAAAGTGACTAACATGGTTAATTAGAACCAAAATGTGGACCAAAATTGACTTGTATGAATATGGCACTAAGAGGTGGTAAAAGGATTTCTAATTGCATGTACATGATGTAACATGTTAATTGTACCATATGATGGCAAGTGACTCTTATAAGGTGCAAAGTGACTCTAATATGGTGAGAAGTCACTTACATGATTGATTAGAGCCAAAATGTGGCCCAAAATTGACTTGTAGGAAAGGGGTACCAAGAGGTGGTTAAAGGATGTCTAATTGCATTTACGTGATGTTAACATGTTAATTGTATCAATATATGGGCAAGTGACTCTTATAGGGTGCAAAGGTACTCTAATATGGTGAACAGTGACTTACATGGTTGATTAGAGCAAAATGTGGAACAAAATTAACTTGTATGAAAGTGGCATTAATAGGTGGTAAAAGGATGTCAAATTGGATGTATATGATGTTAACATGTCAATTGTTGCATATATGGTGGAAAGTGACTCTTATAGGGTGCAAAGTGACTCTAATATGGTGAGAAGTGACTAACATGGTTAATTAGAACCAAAATGTGGACCAAAATTGACTTGTATGAATATGGCACTAAGAGGTGGTAAAAGGATTTCTAATTGCATGTCATGATGTTAACATGTTAATTGTACCAATATATGATGGCAAGTGACTCTTATAAGGTGCAAAGTGACTCTAATATGGTGAGAAGTCACTTACATGATTGATTAGAGCCAAAATGTGGCCCAAAATTGACTTGTACGAAAGGGGTACCAAGAGGTGGTTAAAGGATGTCTAATTGCATGTACATGATGTTAACATGTTAATTATATCAATATTTGGTGGCAAGTGACTCTTAAAGGGTGCAAAGTGACTCTAATATGGTGAAAAGTGACTAACATGGTTAATTAGAACCAAAATGTGGACCAAAATTGACTTGTATGAATATGGCACTAAGAGGTGGTAAAAGGATTTCTAATAACTGTACATGATGTTAACATGTTAATTGTACCAATATATGATGGCAAGTGACTCTTATAAGGTGCAAAGTGACTCTAATATGGTGAGAAGTCACTTACATGATTGATTAGAGCCAAAATGTGGCCCAAAATTGACTTGTAGGAAAGGGGTACCAAGAGTGGTTAAAGGATGTCTAATTGCATGTACATGATGTAACATGTTAATTGTATCAATATACGGTGGCAAGTGACTCCTATAGGGTGCAAAGTGACTCTTATAGGGTGTAAAGGTACTCTAATATGGTGAACAGTGACTTACATGGTTGATTAGAGCCAAAATGTGGAACAAAATTAACTTGTATGAAAGTGGCATTAATAGGTGGTAAAAGGATGTCAAATTGGATGTATATGATGTTAACATGTCAATTGTTGCATATATGGTGGAAAGTGACTCTTATAGGGTGCAAAAGTGACTCTAATATGGTGAGAAGTGACTAACATGGTTAATTAGAACCAAAATGTGGACCAAACATTGACTTGTATGAATATGGACACTAAGAGGTGGAAAAGGATTTCTAATTGCATGTCCATGATGTTAACATGTTAATTGTACCAATATATGATGGCAGGTGACTCGTATAGGGTGCAAAGTGACTCTAATATGGTGAGAAGTCACTTACATGATTGATTAGAGCCAAAATGTGGCCCAAAATTGACTTGTACGAAAGGGTACCAAGAGAGGTGGTTAAAGGATGTCTAATTGCATGTACATGATGTTAACATGTTAATTATATCAATATTTGGTGGCAAGTGACTCTTAAGGGTGCAAAGTGACTCTAATATGGTGAGAAGTGACTAACATGGTTAATTAGAACCAAAATAGTGGACCAAAATTGACTTGTATGAATATGGCACTAAGAGGTGGTAAAAGGATTTCTAATAGCATGTACATGATGTTAACATGTTAATTGTAACCGAAGATATGATGGCAAGTGACTCTTATAAGGTGCAAAGTGACTCTAATATGATGAGAAGTCACTTACATGATTGATTAGATGCCAAAATGTGGCCCAAAATTGACTTGTAGGAAAGGGGTACCAAGAGGTGGTTAAGGATGTCCTAATTGCATTTACGTGATGTTAACATGTTAATTGTATCAATAGATGGTGGCAGTGACTCTTATAGGGTGTAAAGGTACTCTAATATGGTGAACAGTGACTTACATGGTTGATTAGAGGCAAAATGTGGAAACAAAATTAACTTGTATGAAAGTGGCCATTAATAGGTGGTAAAAGGATGTCAAATTGGATGTATATGAATGTTAACATGTCAATTGTTGCATATATGGTGGAAAGTGACTCTTATAGGGTGCAAAGTGACTCTATTAATGGTGAGAAGTGACTAACACTGGTTAATTAGAACCAAAATGTGGACCCAAATTGACTTGTATGAATATGGCACTAAGAGGTGGTAAAGGATTTCTAATTGCATGTACATGATGTTAACATGTTAATTGTACCAATATATGATGGCAAGTGACTCTTATAAGGTGCAAAGTGACTCTAATATGGTGAGAAGTCACTTACATGATTGATTAGAGCCAAAATGTGGCCCAAAATTGACTTGTACGAAAGGGGTACCAAGAGGTGGTTAAAGGATGTCTAATTGCATGTACATGATGTTAACATGTTAATTATATCAATATTTGGTGGCAAGTGACTCTTAAAGGGTGCAAAGTGACTCTAATATGGTGAGAAGTGACTACATGGTGTAAAGGTACTCTAATATGGTGAACAGTGACTTACATGGTTGATTAGAGCCAAAATGTGGAACAAAATTAACTTGTATGAAAGTGGCATTAATAGGTGGTAAAAGGATGTCAAATTGGATGTATATGATGTTAAATGTCAATTGTTGCATATATGGTGGAAAGTGACTTTTATAGGTGCAAAGTGACTCTAATATGGTGAGAAGTGACTAACATGGTTAATTAGAACCAAAATGTGGACCAAAATTGACTTGTATGAATATGGCACTAATAGGTGGTAAAAGGATTTCTAATTGCATGTCCATGATGTTAACATGTTAATTGTACCAATATATGATGGCAAGGTGACTCGTATATAAGGTGCAAAAGTGACTCTATATGGTGAGAAGTCACTTACATGATTGATTAGAGCCAAAATGTGGCCCAAATTGACTTGTACGAAAGGGGTACCAAGAGGTGGTTAAAGGATGTCTAATTGCATGTACATGATGTTAACATGTTAATTATATCATATTTGGTGTCAAGTGACTCTTAAAGGGTGCAAAGTGACTCTAATATGGTGAGAAAGTGACTACATGGTTAATTAGAACCAAAATGTGGACCAAAATTGACTTGTATGAATATGCACTAGAGGTGGGAAAAGGATTTCCTAATTGCATGTACAATGATGTTAACATGTTAATTGTACCAATATAATGATGGCAAGTGACTCTTATAAGGTGCAAAGTGGACTCTAGATGGTGAGAAGTCACTTACATGATTGATTAGAGCCAAAATGTGCCCAAAATTGACTTGTAGGAAAGGGGTACCAAGAGGTGGTTAAGGATGTCTAATTGCATGTACATGATGTTAACATGTTAATTATATCAATATTTGTGGCAAGTGACTCTTAAAGGGTGCAAAGTGACTCTAATAGGTGAGAATGACTAACAGGGTGTAAAGGTACTCTAATATGGTGAACCAGTGACTTACATGATTGATTAGAGCCAAAAATGTGGAACAAAATTAACTTGTATGAAAGTGCATTAATAGGTGGGTAAGGATGTCAAATTGATGTATATGATGTTTAACATGTCAATTGTTTGCATATATGGTGGAAGTGACTTTTAATAGGGTGCAAGTGACTCTAATATGGTGAGAAGTGACTAACATGGTAATTAGAACCAAAATTGGACCAAAATTGACTTGTATGATATGGCACTAATAGGTGGTAAAAGGATTTCTAATTGCATGTCCATGATGTTAACATGTTAAGTGTACCAATATATGATGGCCAAGTGACTCTTATAAGGTGCAAAGTGACTCTAATATGGTGAGAAGTCACTTACATGATTGATTAGAGCCAAAATGTGGCCCAAAATTGACTTGTACGAAAGGGGTACAAGAGGTGGTTAAAGGATGTCTAATTGCATGTACATGATGTTAACATGTTAATTATATCAATATTTGTTGGCAAGTGACTCTTAAAGGGTGCAAAGTGACTCTAATATGGTGAAAAGTGACTAACATGGTTAATTAGAACCAAAATGTGGACCAAAATTGACTTGTATGAATATGGCACTAAGAGGTGGTAAAAGGATTTCTAATTAGCATGTACATGATGTTAACATGTTAATTGTACCAATATATGATGGCAAGTGACTCTTAATAAGGTGCAAAAAGTGACTCTAATATGGTGAGAAGGTCACTTACATGATTGATTAGAGCCAAAATGTGGCCCAAAATTGACGTTGTAGGAAAGGGGTACCAAGAGGTGGTTAAGGATGTCTAATGCATTACATGATGTAACATGTTAATTGTATCAATATTATGGTGGCAAGTGACTCTTATGGGGCAAGGACTTTATAGGGTGTAAGAGGTACTCTAATATGGTGAACAGTGACTTACATGGTTGATTAACCAAAATGTGGAACAAAATTGACTTGTATGAAAGTGGCATTAAGAGGTGGTAAAAGGATTCTAATTGGATGTATATGATGTTAACATGTAATTGTCAATATGGTGGAAAGTGACTCTTATAGGGTGCAAAGTGACTCTAATATGGTGAGAAGTGACTACATGTTAATTAGCCAAAATGTGGACCAAAATTGACTTGTATGATGGTACCTAAGAGGTGGTAAAAGGATTTCTAATTGCATGTACATGATGTTAACATGTTAATTGTACCAATATATGGGCAAGTGACTCTTATAGGTGCAAAGTACTCTAATATGGTGAAAGTCACTTACATGTTGATTAGAGCCAAAATGTGGCCCAAAATTGACTTGTATGAAAGGGGTAAGAGGTGGTTAAAGGATGTCAAATTGATGTATGATGTTAACATGTAATTGTTGCATATATGGTGGCAAGTGACTCTTATAGGGTGCAAAGTGACTCTAATATGGTGAGAAGTGACTAACATGTTAATTAGAACCAAAATGTGGACCAAAATTGACTTGTATGAATATGGCACTAAGAGGTGGTAAAAGGATTTCTAATATGTACATGATGTTAACATGTTAATTGTACCAATATATGATGGCAAGTGACTCTTATAAGGTGCAAAGTGACTCTAATATGGTGAGAAGTCACTTACATGATTGATTAGAGCCAAAAGTGGCCCAAAATTGACTTGTAGGAAAGGGGTACCAAGAGGTGGTTAAAGGATGTCTAATTGCATGTACATGATGTGAACATGTTAATTGTATCAATATCGGTGGCAAGTGACTCCTATAGGGTGCAAAGTGACTCTTATAGGGTGTAAAGGTACTCTAATATGGTGAACAGTGACTTACATGGTTGATTAGAGCCAAAATGTGGAACAAAATTAACTTGTATGAAAGTGGCATTAAGAGGTGGTAAAAGGATGTCAAATTGGATGTATATGATGTTAACATGTCAATTGTTGCATATATGGTGGAAAGTGACTCTTATTAGGGTGCAAAGTGACTCTATATGGTGAGAAGTGACTAACATGGTTAATTAGAACCAAAATGTGGACCAAAATTGACTTGTATGAATATGGCACTAAGAGGTGGTAAAAAGGATTTCTAATTGCATGTCCATGATGTTAACATGTTAATTGTACCAATATATGATGGCAAGTGACTCTTATAAGGTGCAAAGTGACTCTAATATGGTGAGAAGTCACTTACATGATTGATTAGAGCCAAAATGTGGCCCAAAATTGACTTGTACGAAAGGGGTACCAAGAGGTGGTTTAAAGGATGTCTAATTGCATGTACATGATGTTAACATGTTAATTATATCAATATTTGGTGGCAAGTGACTCTTAAAGGGTGCAAAGTGACTCTAATATGGTGAAAAGTGACTAACATGGTTAATTAGAACCAAAATGTGGACCAAAATTGACTTGTATGAATATGGCACTAAGAGGTGGTAAAAGGATTTCTAATTGCATGTACATGATGTTAACATGTTAATTGTACCAATATATGATGGCAAGTGACTCTTATAAGGTGCAAAGTGACTCTAATATGGTGAGAAGTCACTTACATGATTGATTAGAGCCAAAATGTGGCCCAAAATTGACTTGTAGAAAGGGGTACCAGAGGTGGTTAAAGGATGTCTAATTGCATGTACATGACTGTGAACATGTTAATTGTATCAATATAACGGGGAGCAGTGACTCTATAGGGTGCAAAGTGACTCTTATAGGGTGTAAAGGTACTCTAATATGGTGAACAGTGACTTACATGGTTGATTAGAGCCAAAATGTGGAACAAAATTACTTGTATGAAAGTGGCATTAAGAGGTGGTAAAAGGATGTCAATTGATGTATATGATGTTAACATGTCAAATTGTTGCATATATGGTGGAAAGTGACTCTTATAGGGTGCAAAGTGACTCTAATATGGTGAAAGTGACTAACATGGTTAATTAGAACCAAAATGTGGACCAAAATTGACTTGTATGAATATTGCACTAAGAGGTGGTAAAAGGATTTCTAATTGCATGTCCATGAATGTTAACATGTTAATTGTACAATATATGAGGGCAAGTGACTCTTATAAGGTGCAAGTGACTCTAATATGGTGAGAAGTCACTTACAATGATTGATTAGAGCCAAAATGTGGCCCAAAATTGACTTGTACGAAAGGGGTACCAAGAGGTGGTTAAAGGATGTCTAATTGCATGTACATGATGTTAACAAATGTAATTATATCAATATTTGGTGCAGTGACTCTTAACGGGCAAAGTGACTTAATATGGTGACGAAGGCCTAACATGGTGTAAAGGTACTCTAATATGGTGAACATTGACTTACATGGTTGATTAGAGCCAAAATGTGGAACAAAATTAACTTGTATGAAAGTGGCATTATAGGTGGTAAAAGGATGTCAATTGGATGTATATGATGTTAAATGTCAATTGTTGCATATATGGTGGAAAGTGACTCTTATAGGGTGCAAAGTGACTCTATATGGTGAGAAGTGACTAACATGGTTAATTAGAACCAAAATGTGGACCAAAATTGACTTGTATGAATATGGCACTAAGAGGTGGTAAAAGGATTTCTAATTGCATGTCCATGATGTTAACATGTTAATTGTACCAATATATGATGGCAAGTGACTCTTATAAGGTGCAAAGTGACTCTAATATGGTGAGAAGTCACTTACATGATTGATTAGAGCCAAAATGTGGCCCAAAATTGACTTGTACGAAAGGGGTACCAAGAGGTGGTTAAAGGATAGTCTAATTGCATGTACATGATGTTAACATGTTATTATATCTATATTTGGTGGCAAGTGACTCTTAAAGGGTGCAAAGTGACTCTAATATGGTGAAAAGTGACTAACATGGTTAATTAGAACCAAAATGTGGACCAAAATTGACTTGTATGAATATGGCACTAAGAGGTGGTAAAAGGATTTCTAATTGCATGTACATGATGTTAACATGTTAATTGTACCAATATGATGATGGCAATGACTCTTATAAGGTGCAAAGTGACTCTAATATGGTGAGAAGTCACTTACATGATTGATTAGAGCCAAAATGTGGCCCAAAATTGACTTGTAGGAAAGGGGGTACCAAGAGGGGGTTAAAGGATGTCTAATTGCATTTACGTGATGTTAACATGTTAATTGTATCAATATTGGGGCAAGTGACTCTTATAGGGTGTAAGGTACTCTAATATGGTGAACAGTGACTTACATGGTTGATTAGAGCCAAAATGTGGAACAAAATTAACTTGTATGAAAGTGGCATTAATAGGTGGTAAAAGGATGTCAAATTGGATGTATATGATGTTAACATGGTCAATTGTTGCATTATATGGTGGAAAGTGGACTCTTATAGGGTGCAAAGTGACTCTAATATGGTGATAAGTGACTAACATGGTTAATTAGAACCAAAATGTGGACCAAAATTGACTTGTATGAAATATGGCACTAAGAGGTGGTAAAAGGATTTCTAATTGCATGTCCATGATGTTAACATGTTAATTGTACCAATATTGATGGCAAGTGACTCTTATAAGGTGCAAAGTGACTCTAATATGGGTGAGAAGTCACTTACATGATTGATTAGAGCCAAAATGGCCCAAATTGACTTGTAGGAAAGGGGTACCAGAGGTGGTTAAAGGATGTCTAATTGCATGTACATATGTGAACATGTTAATTGTATCACTATATCGGTGGCAAGTGAACTCTATAGGGTGCAAAGTGACTCTATAGGGTGTAAAGGGGATACTCTAATATGGTGAACAGTGCTTACATGGTGATAGAGCCAAAATTGTGGAACCAAAATTAACTTGTATGAAAGTGGCATTAAGAGGTGGTAAAAGGATGTCAAATTGGATGTATATGAATGTACATGTCAATTGTTGCATATATGGTGGACAGTGACTCTTATAGGGTGCAAGTGACTCTAATATGGTGAGAAGTGACGTAACATGGTTAATTAGAACCAAAATGTGGACCAAAATTGACTTGTCATGAATACCACTAGAGTGGTAAAGGATTTCTAATTGCATGTCCATGATGTTAACATGTTAATTGTACCATATATGATGGCAAGTGACTCTTATAAGGTGCAAAGTGACTCTAATATGGTGAAAGTCACTTACATGATTGATTAGAGCCAAAATGTGGCAAAATTACTTGTACGAAAGGGGTACCAAGAGGTGGTAAAGGATGTCAATTGCATGTACGATGTTAACATGTTAATTGTATCAATATGGTGGCAAGTGACTCTTAAAGGGTGCAAAGTGACTCTAATATGTGAGAAGTGACTAACATGGTTACGGTTATATGGTGAACAGTGACTACATGGTTGATTAGAGCCAAATGTGAACAAAATTAACTTGTATGAAGTGGCATTAAGAGGTGGTAAAAGGATGTCAATTGGATGTAGATGTTAACATGTTAATTGTTCATATATGATGGAAGTGACTTTATAGGTGCAAAGTGACTCTAATATGGTGGAAGACTAACATGGTTAATTAGAACCAAAATGTGGACCAAAATTGACTTGTATGAATATGGCACTACTAGGGTGGTAAAGGATTTCTAATTGCATGTCCATGATGTTTAACATGTTAATTGTACCAATATATGATGGCAAGTGACTCTTATAAGGTGTAAAGTGACTCTAATATGGTGAGAAGTCACTTACATGATTGATTAGACCCAAAATGTGGCCCAAAATTGACTTGTACGCAATGGGGTACCAAGAGGTGGGTTAAAGGATGTCTAATTGCAGTACATGATGTTAACATGTTAATTATATCTATATTTGGTGGCAAGTGACTCCTTAAAGGGTGCAAAATGACTCTAATATGGTGAAAAGTGACTAACATGGTTAATTAGAACCAAAATGTGGACCAAAATGACTTGTATGAATATGGCACTAAGAGGTGGTAAAAGGATTTCTAATTGCATGTCAATGATGTTAACATGTTAATTGTACCAATATATGATGGCAAGTGACTCTTATAAGTTGCAAAGTGACTCTAATATGGTGAGAAGTCACTTACATGATTGATTAGAGCCAAAATGTGACCCAAAATTGACTTGTAGGAAAGGGGTACCAAGAGGTGGTTAAAGGATGTCTAATTGCATTTACGTGATGTTAACATGTTAAGTTGTATCAATATATGGGGCAAGTAACTCTTATAGGGTGTAAAGGTACTCTAATATGGTGAACAGTGACTTACATGGTTGATTAGAGCCAAATGTGGAACAAAATTAACTTGTATGAAAGTGGCATTAATAGGTGGTAAAAGGATGTCAAATTGGATGTATATGATGTTAACATGTCAATTGTTGCATATATGGTGGAAAGTGACTTTTATAGGTGCAAAGTGACTCTAATATGGTGAGAAGTGACTAACATGGTTAATTAGAACCAAAATGTGGACCAAAATTGACTTGTATGAATATGGCACTAATAGGTGGTAAAAGGATTTCTAATTGCATGTCCATGATGTCAACATGTTAATTGTACCAATATATGATGGCAAGTGACTCTTATAAGGTGCAAAGTGACTCTAATATGGTGAGAAGTCACTTACATGATTGATTAGAGCCAAAATGTGGCCCAAAATTGACTTGTACGCAAGGGGTACCAAGAGGTGGTTAAAGGATGTCTAATTGCATATACATGATGTTAACATGTTAATTATATCTATATTTGGTGGCAAGTGACTCTTAAAGGGTGCAAAGTGACTCTAATATGGTGAAAAGTGACTAACATGGTTAATTAGAACCAAAATGTGGACCAAAATTGACTTGTATGAATATGGCACTAAGAGGTGGTAAAAGGATTTCTAATTGCATGTACATGATGTCAACATGTTAATTGTACCAATATATGATGGCAAGTGACTCTTATAAGGTGCAAAGTGACTCTAATATGGTGAGAAGTCACTTGATTGATTAGAGCCAAAATGTGGCCCAAAATTGACTTGTAGGAAAGGGGTACCAAGAGGTGGTTAAAGGATGTCTAATTGCATTTACGTAATGTTAACATGTTAATTGTATCAATATATGGGGCAAGTGACATTTATAGGGTGTAAAGGTACTCTAATATGGTGAACAGTGACTTACATGGTTGATTAGAGGGAAAATGTGGAACAAAATTAACTTGTATGAAAGTGGCATTAATAGGTGGTAAAAGGATGTCAAATTGGATGTATATGATGTTAACATGTCAATTGTTGCATATATGGTGGAAAGTGACTCTTATAGGGTGCAAAGTGACTCTATTATGGTGAGAAGTGACTAACACGGTTAATTAGAACCAAAATGTGGACCAAAATTGACTTGTATGAATATGGCACTAAGAGGTGGTAAAAGGATTTCTAATTGCATGTACATGATGTTAACATGTTAATTGTACCAATATATGATGGCAAGTGACTCTTATAAGGTGCAAAGTGACTCTAATATGGTGAGAAGTCACTTACATGATTGATTAGAGCCAAAATGTGGCCCAAAATTGACTTGTACGAAAGGGGTACCAAGAGGTGGTTAAAGGATGTCTAATTGCATGTACATGATGTTAACATGTTAATTATATCAATATTTGGTGGCAAGTGACTCTTAAAGGGTGCAAAGTGACTCTAATATGGTGAAAAGTGACTAACATGGTTAATTAGAAGGAAAATGTGGACCAAAATTGACTTGTATGAATATGGCACTAAGAGGTGGGAAAAGGATTTCTAATAACATGTACATGATGTTAACATGTTAATTGTACCAATATATGATGGCAAGTGACTCTTATAAGGTGCAAAGTGACTCTAATATGGTGAGAAGTCACTTACATGATTGATTAGAGCCAAAATGTGGCCCAAAATTGACTTGTAGGAAAGGGGTACCAAGAGGTGGTTAAAGGATGTCTAATTGCATGTACATGATGTGAACATGTTAATTGTATCAATATACGGTGGCAAGTGACTCCTATAGGGTGCAAAGTGACTCTTATAGGGTGTAAAGGTACTCTAATATGGTGAACAGTGACTTACATGGTTGATTAGAGCCAAAATGTGGAACAAAATTAACTTGTATGAAAGTGGCATTAAGAGGTGGTAAAAGGATGTCAAATTGGATGTATATGATGTTAACATGTCAATTGTTGCATATATGGTGGAAAGTGACTCTTATAGGGTGCAAAGTGACTCTAATATGGTGAGAAGTGACTAACATGGTTAATTAGAACCAAAATATGGACCAAAATTGACTTGTATGAACATGGCACTAAGAGGTGGTAAAAGAATTTCTAATTGCATGTCCATGATGTTAACATGTTAATTGTACCAATATATGATGGCAAGTGACTCTTATAAGGTGCAAAGTGACTCTAATATTGTGAGAAGTCACTTACATGATTGATTAGAGCCAAAATGTGGCCCAAAATTGACTTGTACGAAAGGGGAACCAAGAGGTGGTTAAAGGATGTCTAATTGCATGTACATGATGTTAACATGTTAATTATATCAATATTTGGTGGCAAGTGACTCTTAAAGGGTGCAAAGTGACACTAATATGGTGAAAAGTGACTAACATGGTTAATTAGAACCATAATGTGGACCAAAATTGACTTGTATGAATATGGCACTAAGAGGTGGTAAAAGGATTTCTAATAACTTGTACATGATGTTAACATGTTAATTGTACCAATATATGATGGCAAGTGACTCTTATAAGGTGCAAAGTGACTCTAATATGGTGAGAAGTCGCTTACATGATTGATTAGAGCCAAAATGTGTCCCAAAATTGACTTGTAGGAAAAGGGTAACAAGAGGTGGTTAAAGGATGTCTAATTGCATGTACATAATGTGAACATGTTAATTGTATCAATATATGGTGGCAAGTGACTCCTATAGGGTGCAAAGTGACTCTTATAGGGTGTAAAGGTACTCTAATATGGTGAACAGTGACTTACATGGTTGATTAGAGCCAAAATGTGGAACAAAATTAACTTGTATGAAAGTGGCATTAAGAGGTGGTAAAAGGATGTCAAATTGGATGTATATGATGTTAACATGTCAATTGTTGCATATATGGTGGAAAGTGACTCTTATAGGGTGCAAAGTGACTCTAATATGGTGAGAAGTGACTAACATGGTTAATTAGAACCAAAATGTGGACCAAAATTCACTTGTATGAATATTGCACTAAGAGGTGGTAAAAGGATTTCTAATTGCATGTCCATGATGTTAACATGTTAATTGTACCAATATATGATGGCAAGTGACTCTTATAAGGTGCAAAGTGACTCTAATATGGTGAGAAGTCACTTACATAATTGATTAGAGCCAAAATGTGGCCCAAAATTTACTTGTACGAAAGGGGTACCATGAGGTGGTTAAAGGATGTCTAATTGCATGTACATGATGTTAACATGTTAATTATATCAATATTTGGTGGCAAGTGACTCTTAAAGGGTGCAAAGTGACTCTAATATGGTGAGAAGTGACTAACATGGTGTAAAGGTACTCTAATATGGTGAACAGTGACTTACATGGTTGATTAGAGCCAAAATGTGGAACAAAATTAACTTGTATGAAAGTGGCATTAATAGGTGGTAAAAGGATGTCAAATTGGATGTATATGATGTTAACATGTCAATTGTTGCATATATGGTGGAAAGTGACTTTTATAGGGTGCAAAGTGACTCTAATATGGTGAGAAGGGACTAACATGATTAATTAGAACCAAAATGTGGACCAAAATTGACTTGTATGAATATGGCACTAATAGGTGGTAAAAGGATTTCTAATTGCATGTCCATGATGTTAACATGTTAATTGTACCAATATATGATGGCAAGTGACTCTTATAAGGTGTAAAGTGACTCTAATATGGTGAGAAGTCACTTACATGATTGATTAGACCCAAAATGTGGCCCAAAATTGACTTGTACGCAAGGGGTACCAACAGGTGGTTAAAGGATGTCTAATTGCATGTACATGATGTTAACATGTTAATTATATCTATATTTGGTGGCAAGTGACTCTTAAAGGGTGCAAAATGACTCTAATATGGTGAAAAGTGACTAACATGGTTAATTAGAACCAAAATGTGGACCAAAATTGACTTGTATGAATATGGCACTAAGAGGTGGTAAAAGGATTTCTAATTGCATGTCAATGATGTTAACATATTAATTGTACCAATATATGATGGCAAGTGACTCTTATAAGTTGCAAAGTGACTCTAATATGGTGAGAAGTCACTTACATGATTGATTAGAGCCAAAATATAACCCAAAATTGACTTGTACGAAAGGGGTACCAAGAGGTGGTTAAAGGATGTCTAATTGCATTTACGTGATTTTAAGATGTTAGTTGTATCAATATATGGGGCAAGTAACTCTTATAGGGTGTAAAGGTACTCTAATATGGTGAACACTGACTTACATGGTTGATTAGAGCCAAAATGTGGAACAAAATTAACTTGTATGAAAGTGGCATTAATAGGTGGTAAAAGGATGTCAAATTGGATGTATATGATGTTAACATGTCAATTGTTGCATATATGGTGGAAAGTGACTTTTATAGGGTGCAAAGTGACTCTAATATGGTGAGAAGTGAATAACATGGTTAATTAGAACCAAAATGTGGACCAAAATTGACTTGTATGAATATGGCACTAATAGGTGGTAAAAGGATTTCTAATTGCATGTCCATGATGTCAACATGTTAATTGTACCAATATATGATGGCAAGTAACTCTTATAAGGTGCAAAGTGACTCTAATATGGTGAGAAGTCACTTACATGATTGATTAGAGCCAAAATGTGGCCCAAAATTGACTTGTACGCAAGGGGTACCAAGAGGTGGTTAAAGGATGTCTAATTGCATGTACATGATGTTAACATGTCAATTGTTGCATATATGGTGGAAAGTGACTTTTATAGGGTGCAAAGTGACTCTAATATGGTGAGAAGTGAATAACATGGTTAATTAGAACCAAAATGTGGACCAAAATTGACTTGTATGAATATGGCACTAATAGGTGGTAAAAGGATTTCTAATTGCATGTCCATGATGTCAACATGTTAATTGTACCAATATATGATGGCAAGTGACTCTTATAAGGTGCAAAGTGACTCTAATATGGTGAGAAGTCACTTGATTGATTAGAGCCAAAATGTGGCCCAAAATTGACTTGTAGGAAAGGGGTACCAAGAGGTGGTTAAAGGATGTCTAATTGCATTTACGTAATGTTAACATGTTAATTGTATCAATATATGGGGCAAGTGACATTTATAGGGTGTAAAGGTACTCTAATATGGTGAACAGTGACTTACATGGTTGATTAGAGGGAAAATGTGGAACAAAATTAACTTGTATGAAAGTGGCATTAATAGGTGGTAAAAGGATGTCAAATTGGATGTATATGATGTTAACATGTCAATTGTTGCATATATGGTGGAAAGTGACTCTTATAGGGTGCAAAGTGACTCTATTATGGTGAGAAGTGACTAACACGGTTAATTAGAACCAAAATGTGGACCAAAATTGACTTGTATGAATATGGCACTAAGAGGTGGTAAAAGGATTTCTAATTGCATGTACATGATGTTAACATGTTAATTGTACCAATATATGATGGCAAGTGACTCTTATAAGGTGCAAAGTGACTCTAATATGGTGAGAAGTCACTTACATGATTGATTAGAGCCAAAATGTGGCCCAAAATTGACTTGTACGAAAGGGGTACCAAGAGGTGGTTAAAGGATGTCTAATTGCATGTACATGATGTTAACATGTTAATTATATCAATATTTGGTGGCAAGTGACTCTTAAAGGGTGAAAAGTGACTCTAATATGGTGAAAAGTGACTAACATGGTTAATTAGAAGCAAAATGTGGACCAAAATTGACTTGTATGAATATGGCACTAAGAGGTGGGAAAAGGATTTCTAATAACATGTAAATGATGTTAACATGTTAATTGTACCAATATATGATGGCAAGTGACTCTTATAAGGTGCAAAGTGACTCTAATATGGTGAGAAGTCACTTACATGATTGATTAGAGCCAAAATGTGGCCCAAAATTGACTTGTAGGAAAGGGGTACCAAGAGGTGGTTAAAGGATGTCTAATTGCATGTACATGATGTGAACATGTTAATTGTATCAATATACGGTGGCAAGTGACTCCTATAGGGTGCAAAGTGACTCTTATAGGGTGTAAAGGTACTCTAATATGGTGAACAGTGACTTACATGGTTGATTAGAGCCAAAATGTGGAACAAAATTAACTTGTATGAAAGTGGCATTAAGAGGTGGTAAAAGGATGTCAAATTGGATGTATATGATGTTAACATGTCAATTGTTGCATATATGGTGGAAAGTGACTCTTATAGGGTGCAAAGTGACTCTAATATGGTGAGAAGTGACTAACATGGTTAATTAGAACCAAAATATGGACCAAAATTGACTTGTATGAACATGGCACTAAGAGGTGGTAAAAGAATTTCTAATTGCATGTCCATGATGTTAACATGTTAATTGTACCAATATATGATGGCAAGTGACTCTTATAAGGTGCAAAGTGACTCTAATATTGTGAGAAGTCACTTACATGATTGATTAGAGCCAAAATGTGGCCCAAAATTGACTTGTACGAAAGGGGAACCAAGAGGTGGTTAAAGGATGTCTAATTGCATGTACATGATGTTAACATGTTAATTATATCAATATTTGGTGGCAAGTGACTCTTAAAGGGTGCAAAGTGACACTAATATGGTGAAAAGTGACTAACATGGTTAATTAGAACCATAATGTGGACCAAAATTGACTTGTATGAATATGGCACTAAGAGGTGGTAAAAGGATTTCTAATAACTTGTACATGATGTTAACATGTTAATTGTACCAATATATGATGGCAAGTGACTCTTATAAGGTGCAAAGTGACTCTAATATGGTGAGAAGTCACTTACATGATTGATTAGAGCCAAAATGTGTCCCAAAATTGACTTGTAGGAAAGGGGTACCAAGAGGTGGTTAAAGGATGTCTAATTGCATGTACATGATGTGAACATGTTAATTGTATCAATATACGGTGGCAAGTGACTCCTATAGGGTGCAAAGTGACTCTTATAGGGTGTAAAGGTACTCTAATATGGTGAACAGTGACTTACATGGTTGATTAGAGCCAAAATGTGGAACAAAATTAACTTGTATGAAAGTGGCATTAAGAGGTGGTAAAAGGATGTCAAATTGGATGTATATGATGTTAACATGTCAATTGTTGCATATATGGTGGAAAGTGACTCTTATAGGGTGCAAAGTGACTCTAATATGGTGAGAAGTGACTAACATGGTTAATTAGAACCAAAATATGGACCAAAATTGACTTGTATGAACATGGCACTAAGAGGTGGTAAAAGAATTTCTAATTGCATGTCCATGATGTTAACATGTTAATTGTACCAATATATGATGGCAAGTGACTCTTATAAGGTGCAAAGTGACTCTAATATTGTGAGAAGTCACTTACATGATTGATTAGAGCCAAAATGTGGCCCAAAATTGACTTGTACGAAAGGGGAACCAAGAGGTGGTTAAAGGATGTCTAATTGCATGTACATGATGTTAACATGTTAATTATATCAATATTTGGTGGCAAGTGACTCTTAAAGGGTGCAAAGTGACACTAATATGGTGAAAAGTGACTAACATGGTTAATTAGAACCATAATGTGGACCAAAATTGACTTGTATGAATATGGCACTAAGAGGTGGTAAAAGGATTTCTAATAACTTGTACATGATGTTAACATGTTAATTGTACCAATATATGATGGCAAGTGACTCTTATAAGGTGCAAAGTGACTCTAATATGGTGAGAAGTCACTTACATGATTGATTAGAGCCAAAATGTGTCCCAAAATTGACTTGTAGGAAAGGGGTACCAAGAGGTGGTTAAAGGATGTCTAATTGCATGTACATAATGTGAACATGTTAATTGTATCAATATACGGTGGCAAGTGACTCCTATAGGGTGCAAAGTGACTCTTATAGGGTGTAAAGGTACTCTAATATGGTGAACAGTGACTTACATGGTTGATTAGAGCCAAAATGTGGAACAAAATTAACTTGTATGAAAGTGGCATTAAGAGGTGGTAAAAGGATGTCAAATTGGATGTATATGATGTTAACATGTCAATTGTTGCATATATGGTGGAAAGTGACTCTTATAGGGTGCAAAGTGACTCTAATATGGTGAGAAGTGACTAACATGGTTAATTAGAACCAAAATGTGGACCAAAATTCACTTGTATGAATATTGCACTAAGAGGTGGTAAAAGGATTTCTAATTGCATGTCCATGATGTTAACATGTTAATTGTACCAATATATGATGGCAAGTGACTCTTATAAGGTGCAAAGTGACTCTAATATGGTGAGAAGTCACTTACATGATTGATTAGAGCCAAAATGTGGCCCAAAATTTACTTGTACGAAAGGGGTACCATGAGGTGGTTAAAGGATGTCTAATTGCATGTACATGATGTTAACAATATAATTATATCAATATTTGGTGGCAAGTGACTCTTAAAGGGTGCAAAGTGACTCTAATATGGTGAGAAGTGACTAACATGGTGTAAAGGTACTCTAATATGGTGAACAGTGACTTACATGGTTGATTAGAGCCAAAATGTGGAACAAAATTAACTTGTATGAAAGTGGCATTAATAGGTGGTAAAAGGATGTCAAATTGGATGTATATGATGTTAACATGTCAATTGTTGCATATATGGTGGAAAGTGACTTTTATAGGGTGCAAAGTGACTCTAATATGGTGAGAAGGGACTAACATGGTTAATTAGAACCAAAATGTGGACCAAAATTGACTTGTATGAATATGGCACTAATAGGTGGTAAAAGGATTTCTAATTGCATGTCCATGATGTTAACATGTTAATTGTACCAATATATGATGGCAAGTGACTCTTATAAGGTGTAAAGTGACTCTAATATGGTGAGAAGTCACTTACATGATTGATTAGACCCAAAATGTGGCCCAAAATTGACTTGTACGCAAGGGGTACCAACAGGTGGTTAAAGGATGTCTAATTGCATGTACATGATGTTAACATGTTAATTATATCTATATTTGGTGGCAAGTGACTCTTAAAGGGTGCAAAATGACTCTAATATGGTGAAAAGTGACTAACATGGTTAATTAGAACCAAAATGTGGACCAAAATTGACTTGTATGAATATGGCACTAAGAGGTGGTAAAAGGATTTCTAATTGCATGTCAATGATGTTAACATGTTAATTGTACCAATATATGATGGCAAGTGACTCTTATAAGTTGCAAAGTGACTCTAATATGGTGAGAAGTCACTTACATGATTGATTAGAGCCAAAATATAACCCAAAATTGACTTGTACGAAAGGGGTACCAAGAGGTGGTTAAAGGATGTCTAATTGCATTTACGTGATTTTAACATGTTAGTTGTATCAATATATGGGGCAAGTAACTCTTATAGGGTGTAAAGGTACTCTAATATGGTGAACACTGACTTACATGGTTGATTAGAGCCAAAATGTGGAACAAAATTAACTTGTATGAAAGTGGCATTAATAGGTGGTAAAAGGATGTCAAATTGGATGTATATGATGTTAACATGTCAATTGTTGCATATATGGTGGAAAGTGACTTTTATAGGGTGCAAAGTGACTCTAATATGGTGAGAAGTGACTAACATGGTTAATTAGAACCAAAATGTGGACCAAAATTGACTTGTATGAATATGGCACTAATAGGTGGTAAAAGGATTTCTAATTGCATGTCCATGATGTCAACATGTTAATTGTACCAATATATGATGGCAAGTGACTCTTATAAGGTGCAAAGTGACTCTAATATGGTGAGAAGTCACTTACATGATTGATTAGAGCCAAAATGTGTCCCAAAATTGACTTGTAGGAAAGGGGGTACCAAGAGGTGGTTAAAGGATGTCTAATTGCATGTACATAATGTGAACATGTTAATTGTATCAATATACGGTGGCAAGTAACTCCTATAGGGTGCAAAGTGACTCTTATAGGGTGTAAAGGTACTCTAATATGGTGAACAGTGACTTACATGGTTGATTAGAGCCAAAATGTGGAACAAAATTAACTTGTATGAAAGTGGCATTAAGAGGTGGTAAAAGGATGTCAAATTGGATGTATATGATGTTAACATGTCAATTGTTGCATATATGGTGGAAAGTGACTCTTATAGGGTGCAAAGTGACTCTAATATGGTGAGAAGTGAGTAACATGGTTAATTAGAACCAAAATGTGGACCAAAATTCACTTGTATGAATATTGCACTAAGAGGTGGTAAAAGGATTTCTAATTGCATGTCCATGATGTTAACATGTTAATTGTACCAATATATGATGGCAAGTGACTCTTATAAGGTGCAAAGTGACTCTAATATGGTGAGAAGTCACTTACATGATTGATTAGAGCCAAAATGTGGCCCAAAATTTACTTGTACGAAAGGGGTACCATGAGGTGGTTAAAGGATGTCTAATTGCATGTACATGATGTTAACATGTTAATTATATCAATATTTGGTGGCAAGTGACTCTTAAAGGGTGCAAAGTGACTCTAATATGGTGAGAAGTGACTAACATGGTGTAAAGGTACTCTAATATGGTGAACAGTGACTTACATGGTTGATTAGAGCCAAAATGTGGAACAAAATTAACTTGTATGAAAGTGGCATTAATAGGTGGTAAAAGGATGTCAAATTGGATGTATATGATGTTAACATGTCAATTGTTGCATATATGGTGGAAAGTGACTTTTATAGGGTGCAAAGTGACTCTAATATGGTGAGAAGGGACTAACATGGTTAATTAGAACCAAAATGTGGACCAAAATTGACTTGTATGAATATGGCACTAATAGGTGGTAAAAGAATTTCTAATTGCATGTCCATGATGTTAACATGTTAATTGTACCAATATATGATGGCAAGTGACTCTTATAAGGTGTAAAGTGACTCTAATATGGTGAGAAGTCACTTACATGATTGATTAGACCCAAAATGTGGCCCAAAATTGACTTGTACGCATGGGGTACCAAGAGGTGGTTAAAGGATGTCTAATTGCATGTACATGATGTTAACATGTTAATTATATCTATATTTGGTGGCAAGTGACTCTTAAAGGGTGCAAAATGACTCTAATATGGTGAAAAGTGACTAACATGGTTAATTAGAACCAAAATGTGGACCAAAATTGACTTGTATAAATATGGCACTAAGAGGTGGTAAAAGGATTTCTAATTGCATGTCAATGATGTTAACATGTTAATTGTACCAATATATGATGGCAAGTGACTCTTATAAGTTGCAAAGTGACTCTAATATGGTGAGAAGTCACTTACATGATTGATTAGAGCCAAAATATGACCCAAAATTGACTTGTACGAAAGGGGTACCAAGAGGTGGTTAAAGGATGTCTAATTGCATTTACGTGATTTTAACATGTTAGTTGTATCAATATATGGGGCAAGTAACTCTTATAGGGTGTAAAGGTACTCTAATATGGTGAACAGTGACTTACATGGTTGATTAGAGCCAAAATGTGGAACAAAATTAACTTGTATGAAAGTGGCATTAATAGGTGGTAAAAGGATGTCAAATTGGATGTATATGATGTTAACATGTCAATTGTTGCATATATGGTGGAAAGTGACTTTTATAGGGTGCAAAGTGACTCTAATATGGTGAGAAGTGACTAACATGGTTAATTAGAACCAAAATGTGGACCAAAATTGACTTGTATGAATATGGCACTAATAGGTGGTAAAAGGATTTCTAATTGCATGTCCATGATGTCAACATGTTAATTGTACCAATATATGATGGCAAGTGACTCTTATAAGGTGCAAAGTGACTCTAATATGGTGAGAAGTCACTTACATGATTGATTAGAGCCAAAATGTGGCCCAAAATTGACTTGTACGCAAGGGGTACCAAGAGGTGGTTAAAGGATGTCTAATTGCATATACATCATGTTAACATGTTAATTATATCTATATTTGGTGGCAAGTGACTCTTAAAGGGTGCAAAGTGACTCTAATATGGTGAAAAGTGACTAACATGGTTAATTAGAACCAAAATGTGGACCAAAATTCACTTGTATGAATATGGCACTAAGAGGTGGTAAAAGGATTTCTAATTGCATGTACATGATGTCAACATGTTAATTGTACCAATATATGATGGCAAGTGACTCTTATAAGGTGCAAAGTGACTCTAATATGGTGAGAAGTCACTTGATTGATTAGAGCCAAAATGTGGCCCAAAATTGACTTGTAGGAAAGGGGTACCAAGAGGTGGTTAAAGGATGTCTAATTGCATTTACGTAATGTTAACATGTTAATTGTATCAATATATGGGGCAAGTGACATTTATAGGGTGTAAAGATACTCTAATATGGTGAACAGTGACTTACATGGTTGATTAGAGGGAAAATGTGGAACAAAATTAACTTGTATGAAAGTGGCATTAATAGGTGGTAAAAGGATGTCAAATTGGATGTATATGATGTTAACATGTCAATTGTTGCATATATGGTGGAAAGTGACTCTTATAGGGTGCAAAGTGACTCTATTATGGTGAGAAGTGACTAACACGGTTAATTAGAACCAAAATGTGGACCAAAATTGACTTGTATGAATATGGCACTAAGAGGTGGTAAAAGGATTTCTAATTGCATGTACATGATGTTAACATGTTAATTGTACCAATATATGATGGCAAGTGACTCTTATAAGGTGCAAAGTGACTCTAATATGGTGAGAAGTCACTTACATGATTGATTAGAGCCAAAATGTGGCCCAAAATTGACTTGTACGAAAGGGGTACCAAGAGGTGGTTAAAGGATGTCTAATTGCATGTACATGATGTTAACATGTTAATTATATCAATATTTGGTGGCAAGTGACTCTTAAAGGGTGCAAAGTGACTCTAATATGGTGAAAAGTGACTAACATGGTTAATTAGAAGGAAAATGTGGACCAAAATTGACTTGTATGAATATGGCACTAAGAGGTGGGAAAAGGATTTCTAATAACATGTACATGATGTTAACATGTTAATTGTACCAATATATGATGGCAAGTGACTCTTATAAGGTGCAAAGTGACTCTAATATGGTGAGAAGTCACTTACATGATTGATTAGAGCCAAAATGTGGCCCAAAATTGACTTGTAGGAAAGGGGTACCAAGAGGTGGTTAAAGGATGTCTAATTGCATGTACATGATGTGAACATGTTAATTGTATCAATATACGGTGGCAAGTGACTCCTATAGGGTGCAAAGTGACTCTTATAGGGTGTAAAGGTACTCTAATATGGTGAACAGTGACTTACATGGTTGATTAGAGCCAAAATGTGGAACAAAATTAACTTGTATGAAAGTGGCATTAAGAGGTGGTAAAAGGATGTCAAATTGGATGTATATGATGTTAACATGTCAATTGTTGCATATATGGTGGAAAGTGACTCTTATAGGGTGCAAAGTGACTCTAATATGGTGAGAAGTGACTAACATGGTTAATTAGAACCAAAATATGGACCAAAATTGACTTGTATGAACATGGCACTAAGAGGTGGTAAAAGAATTTCTAATTGCATGTCCATGATGTTAACATGTTAATTGTACCAATATATGATGGCAAGTGACTCTTATAAGGTGCAAAGTGACTCTAATATTGTGAGAAGTCACTTACATGATTGATTAGAGCCAAAATGTGGCCCAAAATTGACTTGTACGAAAGGGGAACCAAGAGGTGGTTAAAGGATGTCTAATTGCATGTACATGATGTTAACATGTTAATTATATCAATATTTGGTGGCAAGTGACTCTTAAAGGGTGCAAAGTGACACTAATATGGTGAAAAGTGACTAACATGGTTAATTAGAACCATAATGTGGACCAAAATTGACTTGTATGAATATGGCACTAAGAGGTGGTAAAAGGATTTCTAATAACTTGTACATGATGTTAACATGTTAATTGTACCAATATATGATGGCAAGTGACTCTTATAAGGTGCAAAGTGACTCTAATATGGTGAGAAGTCGCTTACATGATTGATTAGAGCCAAAATGTGTCCCAAAATTGACTTGTAGGAAAAGGGTAACAAGAGGTGGTTAAAGGATGTCTAATTGCATGTACATAATGTGAACATGTTAATTGTATCAATATATGGTGGCAAGTGACTCCTATAGGGTGCAAAGTGACTCTTATAGGGTGTAAAGGTACTCTAATATGGTGAACAGTGACTTACATGGTTGATTAGAGCCAAAATGTGGAACAAAATTAACTTGTATGAAAGTGGCATTAAGAGGTGGTAAAAGGATGTCAAATTGGATGTATATGATGTTAACATGTCAATTGTTGCATATATGGTGGAAAGTGACTCTTATAGGGTGCAAAGTGACTCTAATATGGTGAGAAGTGACTAACATGGTTAATTAGAACCAAAATGTGGACCAAAATTCACTTGTATGAATATTGCACTAAGAGGTGGTAAAAGGATTTCTAATTGCATGTCCATGATGTTAACATGTTAATTGTACCAATATATGATGGCAAGTGACTCTTATAAGGTGCAAAGTGACTCTAATATGGTGAGAAGTCACTTACATAATTGATTAGAGCCAAAATGTGGCCCAAAATTTACTTGTACGAAAGGGGTACCATGAGGTGGTTAAAGGATGTCTAATTGCATGTACATGATGTTAACATGTTAATTATATCAATATTTGGTGGCAAGTGACTCTTAAAGGGTGCAAAGTGACTCTAATATGGTGAGAAGTGACTAACATGGTGTAAAGGTACTCTAATATGGTGAACAGTGACTTACATGGTTGATTAGAGCCAAAATGTGGAACAAAATTAACTTGTATGAAAGTGGCATTAATAGGTGGTAAAAGGATGTCAAATTGGATGTATATGATGTTAACATGTCAATTGTTGCATATATGGTGGAAAGTGACTTTTATAGGGTGCAAAGTGACTCTAATATGGTGAGAAGGGACTAACATGATTAATTAGAACCAAAATGTGGACCAAAATTGACTTGTATGAATATGGCACTAATAGGTGGTAAAAGGATTTCTAATTGCATGTCCATGATGTTAACATGTTAATTGTACCAATATATGATGGCAAGTGACTCTTATAAGGTGTAAAGTGACTCTAATATGGTGAGAAGTCACTTACATGATTGATTAGACCCAAAATGTGGCCCAAAATTGACTTGTACGCAAGGGGTACCAACAGGTGGTTAAAGGATGTCTAATTGCATGTACATGATGTTAACATGTTAATTATATCTATATTTGGTGGCAAGTGACTCTTAAAGGGTGCAAAATGACTCTAATATGGTGAAAAGTGACTAACATGGTTAATTAGAACCAAAATGTGGACCAAAATTGACTTGTATGAATATGGCACTAAGAGGTGGTAAAAGGATTTCTAATTGCATGTCAATGATGTTAACATATTAATTGTACCAATATATGATGGCAAGTGACTCTTATAAGTTGCAAAGTGACTCTAATATGGTGAGAAGTCACTTACATGATTGATTAGAGCCAAAATATAACCCAAAATTGACTTGTACGAAAGGGGTACCAAGAGGTGGTTAAAGGATGTCTAATTGCATTTACGTGATTTTAACGATGTTAGTTGTATCAATATATGGGGCAAGTAACTCTTATAGGGTGTAAAGGTACTCTAATATGGTGAACACTGACTTACATGGTTGATTAGAGCCAAAATGTGGAACAAAATTAACTTGTATGAAAGTGGCATTAATAGGTGGTAAAAGGATGTCAAATTGGATGTATATGATGTTAACATGTCAATTGTTGCATATATGGTGGAAAGTGACTTTTATAGGGTGCAAAGTGACTCTAATATGGTGAGAAGTGAATAACATGGTTAATTAGAACCAAAATGTGGACCAAAATTGACTTGTATGAATATGGCACTAATAGGTGGTAAAAGGATTTCTAATTGCATGTCCATGATGTCAACATGTTAATTGTACCAATATATGATGGCAAGTAACTCTTATAAGGTGCAAAGTGACTCTAATATGGTGAGAAGTCACTTACATGATTGATTAGAGCCAAAATGTGGCCCAAAATTGACTTGTACGCAAGGGGTACCAAGAGGTGGTTAAAGGATGTCTAATTGCATGTACATGATGTTAACATGTTAATTATATCTATATTTGGTGGCAAGTGACTCTTAAAGGGTGCAAAGTGACTCTAATATGGTGAAAAGTGACTAACATGGTTAATTAGAACCAAAATGTGGACCAAAATTGACTTGTATGAATATGGCACTAAGAGGTGGTAAAAGGATTTCTAATTGCATGTACATGATGTCAACATGTTAATTGTACCAATATATGATGGCAAGTGACTCTTATAAGGTGCAAAGTGACTCTAATATGGTGAGAAGTCACTTGATTGATTAGAGCCAAAATGTGGCCCAAAATTGACTTGTAGGAAAGGGGTACCAAGAGGTGGTTAAAGGATGTCTAATTGCATTTACGTAATGTTAACATGTTAATTGTATCAATATATGGGGCAAGTGACATTTATAGGGTGTAAAGGTACTCTAATATGGTGAACAGTGACTTACATGGTTGATTAGAGGGAAAATGTGGAACAAAATTAACTTGTATGAAAGTGGCATTAATAGGTGGTAAAAGGATGTCAAATTGGATGTATATGATGTTAACATGTCAATTGTTGCATATATGGTGGAAAGTGACTCTTATAGGGTGCAAAGTGACTCTATTATGGTGAGAAGTGACTAACACGGTTAATTAGAACCAAAATGTGGACCAAAATTGACTTGTATGAATATGGCACTAAGAGGTGGTAAAAGGATTTCTAATTGCATGTACATGATGTTAACATGTTAATTGTACCAATATATGATGGCAAGTGACTCTTATAAGGTGCAAAGTGACTCTAATATGGTGAGAAGTCACTTACATGATTGATTAGAGCCAAAATGTGGCCCAAAATTGACTTGTACGAAAGGGGTACCAAGAGGTGGTTAAAGGATGTCTAATTGCATGTACATGATGTTAACATGTTAATTATATCAATATTTG
This sequence comes from Apium graveolens, assembly GCF_009905375.1. Taxonomy (NCBI): domain Eukaryota; kingdom Viridiplantae; phylum Streptophyta; class Magnoliopsida; order Apiales; family Apiaceae; genus Apium; species Apium graveolens. The sequence continues at coordinate 186,867 of NW_027417901.1, read as the reverse complement.
GTGGCAAGTGACTCTTAAAGGGTGAAAAGTGACTCTAATATGGTGAAAAGTGACTAACATGGTTAATTAGAAGCAAAATGTGGACCAAAATTGACTTGTATGAATATGGCACTAAGAGGTGGGAAAAGGATTTCTAATAACATGTAAATGATGTTAACATGTTAATTGTACCAATATATGATGGCAAGTGACTCTTATAAGGTGCAAAGTGACTCTAATATGGTGAGAAGTCACTTACATGATTGATTAGAGCCAAAATGTGGCCCAAAATTGACTTGTAGGAAAGGGGTACCAAGAGGTGGTTAAAGGATGTCTAATTGCATGTACATGATGTGAACATGTTAATTGTATCAATATACGGTGGCAAGTGACTCCTATAGGGTGCAAAGTGACTCTTATAGGGTGTAAAGGTACTCTAATATGGTGAACAGTGACTTACATGGTTGATTAGAGCCAAAATGTGGAACAAAATTAACTTGTATGAAAGTGGCATTAAGAGGTGGTAAAAGGATGTCAAATTGGATGTATATGATGTTAACATGTCAATTGTTGCATATATGGTGGAAAGTGACTCTTATAGGGTGCAAAGTGACTCTAATATGGTGAGAAGTGACTAACATGGTTAATTAGAACCAAAATATGGACCAAAATTGACTTGTATGAACATGGCACTAAGAGGTGGTAAAAGAATTTCTAATTGCATGTCCATGATGTTAACATGTTAATTGTACCAATATATGATGGCAAGTGACTCTTATAAGGTGCAAAGTGACTCTAATATTGTGAGAAGTCACTTACATGATTGATTAGAGCCAAAATGTGGCCCAAAATTGACTTGTACGAAAGGGGAACCAAGAGGTGGTTAAAGGATGTCTAATTGCATGTACATGATGTTAACATGTTAATTATATCAATATTTGGTGGCAAGTGACTCTTAAAGGGTGCAAAGTGACACTAATATGGTGAAAAGTGACTAACATGGTTAATTAGAACCATAATGTGGACCAAAATTGACTTGTATGAATATGGCACTAAGAGGTGGTAAAAGGATTTCTAATAACTTGTACATGATGTTAACATGTTAATTGTACCAATATATGATGGCAAGTGACTCTTATAAGGTGCAAAGTGACTCTAATATGGTGAGAAGTCACTTACATGATTGATTAGAGCCAAAATGTGTCCCAAAATTGACTTGTAGGAAAGGGGTACCAAGAGGTGGTTAAAGGATGTCTAATTGCATGTACATAATGTGAACATGTTAATTGTATCAATATACGGTGGCAAGTGACTCCTATAGGGTGCAAAGTGACTCTTATAGGGTGTAAAGGTACTCTAATATGGTGAACAGTGACTTACATGGTTGATTAGAGCCAAAATGTGGAACAAAATTAACTTGTATGAAAGTGGCATTAAGAGGTGGTAAAAGGATGTCAAATTGGATGTATATGATGTTAACATGTCAATTGTTGCATATATGGTGGAAAGTGACTCTTATAGGGTGCAAAGTGACTCTAATATGGTGAGAAGTGACTAACATGGTTAATTAGAACCAAAATGTGGACCAAAATTCACTTGTATGAATATTGCACTAAGAGGTGGTAAAAGGATTTCTAATTGCATGTCCATGATGTTAACATGTTAATTGTACCAATATATGATGGCAAGTGACTCTTATAAGGTGCAAAGTGACTCTAATATGGTGAGAAGTCACTTACATGATTGATTAGAGCCAAAATGTGGCCCAAAATTTACTTGTACGAAAGGGGTACCATGAGGTGGTTAAAGGATGTCTAATTGCATGTACATGATGTTAACAATATAATTATATCAATATTTGGTGGCAAGTGACTCTTAAAGGGTGCAAAGTGACTCTAATATGGTGAGAAGTGACTAACATGGTGTAAAGGTACTCTAATATGGTGAACAGTGACTTACATGGTTGATTAGAGCCAAAATGTGGAACAAAATTAACTTGTATGAAAGTGGCATTAATAGGTGGTAAAAGGATGTCAAATTGGATGTATATGATGTTAACATGTCAATTGTTGCATATATGGTGGAAAGTGACTTTTATAGGGTGCAAAGTGACTCTAATATGGTGAGAAGGGACTAACATGGTTAATTAGAACCAAAATGTGGACCAAAATTGACTTGTATGAATATGGCACTAATAGGTGGTAAAAGGATTTCTAATTGCATGTCCATGATGTTAACATGTTAATTGTACCAATATATGATGGCAAGTGACTCTTATAAGGTGTAAAGTGACTCTAATATGGTGAGAAGTCACTTACATGATTGATTAGACCCAAAATGTGGCCCAAATTGACTTGTACGCAAGGGGTACCAACAGGTGGTTAAAGGATGTCTAATTGCATGTACATGATGTTAACATGTTAATTATATCTATATTTGGTGGCAAGTGACTCTTAAAGGGTGCAAAATGACTCTAATATGGTGAAAAGTGACTAACATGGTTAATTAGAACCAAAATGTGGACCAAAATTGACTTGTATGAATATGGCACTAAGAGGTGGTAAAAGGATTTCTAATTGCATGTCAATGATGTTAACATGTTAATTGTACCAATATATGATGGCAAGTGACTCTTATAAGTTGCAAAGTGACTCTAATATGGTGAGAAGTCACTTACATGATTGATTAGAGCCAAAATATAACCCAAAATTGACTTGTACGAAAGGGGTACCAAGAGGTGGTTAAAGGATGTCTAATTGCATTTACGTGATTTTAACATGTTAGTTGTATCAATATATGGGGCAAGTAACTCTTATAGGGTGTAAAGGTACTCTAATATGGTGAACACTGACTTACATGGTTGATTAGAGCCAAAATGTGGAACAAAATTAACTTGTATGAAAGTGGCATTAATAGGTGGTAAAAGGATGTCAAATTGGATGTATATGATGTTAACATGTCAATTGTTGCATATATGGTGGAAAGTGACTTTTATAGGGTGCAAAGTGACTCTAATATGGTGAGAAGTGACTAACATGGTTAATTAGAACCAAAATGTGGACCAAAATTGACTTGTATGAATATGGCACTAATAGGTGGTAAAAGGATTTCTAATTGCATGTCCATGATGTCAACATGTTAATTGTACCAATATATGATGGCAAGTGACTCTTATAAGGTGCAAAGTGACTCTAATATGGTGAGAAGTCACTTACATGATTGATTAGAGCCAAAATGTGTCCCAAAATTGACTTGTAGGAAAGGGGTACCAAGAGGTGGTTAAAGGATGTCTAATTGCATGTACATAATGTGAACATGTTAATTGTATCAATATACGGTGGCAAGTAACTCCTATAGGGTGCAAAGTGACTCTTATAGGGTGTAAAGGTACTCTAATATGGTGAACAGTGACTTACATGGTTGATTAGAGCCAAAATGTGGAACAAAATTAACTTGTATGAAAGTGGCATTAAGAGGTGGTAAAAGGATGTCAAATTGGATGTATATGATGTTAACATGTCAATTGTTGCATATATGGTGGAAAGTGACTCTTATAGGGTGCAAAGTGACTCTAATATGGTGAGAAGTGAGTAACATGGTTAATTAGAACCAAAATGTGGACCAAAATTCACTTGTATGAATATTGCACTAAGAGGTGGTAAAAGGATTTCTAATTGCATGTCCATGATGTTAACATGTTAATTGTACCAATATATGATGGCAAGTGACTCTTATAAGGTGCAAAGTGACTCTAATATGGTGAGAAGTCACTTACATGATTGATTAGAGCCAAAATGTGGCCCAAAATTTACTTGTACGAAAGGGGTACCATGAGGTGGTTAAAGGATGTCTAATTGCATGTACATGATGTTAACATGTTAATTATATCAATATTTGGTGGCAAGTGACTCTTAAAGGGTGCAAAGTGACTCTAATATGGTGAGAAGTGACTAACATGGTGTAAAGGTACTCTAATATGGTGAACAGTGACTTACATGGTTGATTAGAGCCAAAATGTGGAACAAAATTAACTTGTATGAAAGTGGCATTAATAGGTGGTAAAAGGATGTCAAATTGGATGTATATGATGTTAACATGTCAATTGTTGCATATATGGTGGAAAGTGACTTTTATAGGGTGCAAAGTGACTCTAATATGGTGAGAAGGGACTAACATGGTTAATTAGAACCAAAATGTGGACCAAAATTGACTTGTATGAATATGGCACTAATAGGTGGTAAAAGAATTTCTAATTGCATGTCCATGATGTTAACATGTTAATTGTACCAATATATGATGGCAAGTGACTCTTATAAGGTGTAAAGTGACTCTAATATGGTGAGAAGTCACTTACATGATTGATTAGACCCAAAATGTGGCCCAAAATTGACTTGTACGCATGGGGTACCAAGAGGTGGTTAAAGGATGTCTAATTGCATGTACATGATGTTAACATGTTAATTATATCTATATTTGGTGGCAAGTGACTCTTAAAGGGTGCAAAATGACTCTAATATGGTGAAAAGTGACTAACATGGTTAATTAGAACCAAAATGTGGACCAAAATTGACTTGTATAAATATGGCACTAAGAGGTGGTAAAAGGATTTCTAATTGCATGTCAATGATGTTAACATGTTAATTGTACCAATATATGATGGCAAGTGACTCTTATAAGTTGCAAAGTGACTCTAATATGGTGAGAAGTCACTTACATGATTGATTAGAGCCAAAATATGACCCAAAATTGACTTGTACGAAAGGGGTACCAAGAGGTGGTTAAAGGATGTCTAATTGCATTTACGTGATTTTAACATGTTAGTTGTATCAATATATGGGGCAAGTAACTCTTATAGGGTGTAAAGGTACTCTAATATGGTGAACAGTGACTTACATGGTTGATTAGAGCCAAAATGTGGAACAAAATTAACTTGTATGAAAGTGGCATTAATAGGTGGTAAAAGGATGTCAAATTGGATGTATATGATGTTAACATGTCAATTGTTGCATATATGGTGGAAAGTGACTTTTATAGGGTGCAAAGTGACTCTAATATGGTGAGAAGTGACTAACATGGTTAATTAGAACCAAAATGTGGACCAAAATTGACTTGTATGAATATGGCACTAATAGGTGGTAAAAGGATTTCTAATTGCATGTCCATGATGTCAACATGTTAATTGTACCAATATATGATGGCAAGTGACTCTTATAAGGTGCAAAGTGACTCTAATATGGTGAGAAGTCACTTACATGATTGATTAGAGCCAAAATGTGGCCCAAAATTGACTTGTACGCAAGGGGTACCAAGAGGTGGTTAAAGGATGTCTAATTGCATGTACATGATGTTAACATGTTAATTATATCTATATTTGGTGGCAAGTGACTCTTAAAGGGTGCAAAGTGACTCTAATATGGTGAAAAGTGACTAACATGGTTAATTAGAACCAAAATGTGGACCAAAATTCACTTGTATGAATATGGCACTAAGAGGTGGTAAAAGGATTTCTAATTGCATGTACATGATGTCAACATGTTAATTGTACCAATATATGATGGCAAGTGACTCTTATAAGGTGCAAAGTGACTCTAATATGGTGAGAAGTCACTTGATTGATTAGAGCCAAAATGTGGCCCAAAATTGACTTGTAGGAAAGGGGTACCAAGAGGTGGTTAAAGGATGTCTAATTGCATTTACGTAATGTTAACATGTTAATTGTATCAATATATGGGGCAAGTGACATTTATAGGGTGTAAAGGTACTCTAATATGGTGAACAGTGACTTACATGGTTGATTAGAGGCAAAATGTGGAACAAAATTAACTTGTATGAAAGTGGCATTAATAGGTGGTAAAAGGATGTCAAATTGGATGTATATGATGTTAACATGTCAATTGTTGCATATATGGTGGAAAGTGACTCTTATAGGGTGCAAAGTGACTCTATTATGGTGAGAAGTGACTAACACGGTTAATTAGAACCAAAATGTGGACCAAAATTGACTTGTATGAATATGGCACTAAGAGGTGGTAAAAGGATTTCTAATTGCATGTACATGATGTTAACATGTTAATTGTACCAATATATGATGGCAAGTGACTCTTATAAGGTGCAAAGTGACTCTAATATGGTGAGAAGTCACTTACATGATTGATTAGAGCCAAAATGTGGCCCAAAATTGACTTGTACGAAAGGGGTACCAAGAGGTGGTTAAAGGATGTCTAATTGCATGTACATGATGTTAACATGTTAATTATATCAATATTTGGTGGCAAGTGACTCTTAAAGGGTGCAAAGTGACTCTAATATGGTGAAAAGTGACTAACATGGTTAATTAGAAGCCAAAATGTGGACCAAAATTGACTTGTATGAATATGGCACTAAGAGGTGGGAAAAGGATTTCTAATAACATGTACATGATGTTAACATGTTAATTGTACCAATATATGATGGCAAGTGACTCTTATAAGGTGCAAAGTGACTCTAATATGGTGAGAAGTCACTTACATGATTGATTAGAGCCAAAATGTGGCCCAAAATTGACTTGTAGGAAAGGGGTACCAAGAGGTGGTTAAAGGATGTCTAATTGCATGTACATGATGTGAACATGTTAATTGTATCAATATACGGTGGCAAGTGACTCCTATAGGGTGCAAAGTGACTCTTATAGGGTGTAAAGGTACTCTAATATGGTGAACAGTGACTTACATGGTTGATTAGAGCCAAAATGTGGAACAAAATTAACTTGTATGAAAGTGGCATTAAGAGGTGGTAAAAGGATGTCAAATTGGATGTATATGATGTTAACATGTCAATTGTTGCATATATGGTGGAAAGTGACTCTTATAGGGTGCAAAGTGACTCTAATATGGTGAGAAGTGACTAACATGGTTAATTAGAACCAAAATATGGACCAAAATTGACTTGTATGAACATGGCACTAAGAGGTGGTAAAAGGAATTTCTAATTGCATGTCCATGATGTTAACATGTTAATTGTACCAATATATGATGGCAAGTGACTCTTATAAGGTGCAAAGTGACTCTAATATTGTGAGAAGTCACTTACATGATTGATTAGAGCCAAAATGTGGCCCAAAATTGACTTGTACGAAAGGGGTACCAAGAGGTGGTTAAAGGATGTCTAATTGCATGTACATGATGTTAACATGTTAATTATATCAATATTTGGTGGCAAGTGACTCTTAAAGGGTGCAAAGTGACACTAATATGGTGAAAAGTGACTAACATGGTTAATTAGAACCATAATGTGGACCAAAATTGACTTGTATGAATATGGCACTAAGAGGTGGTAAAAGGATTTCTAATAACTGTACATGATGTTAACATGTTAATTGTACCAATATATGATGGCAAGTGACTCTTATAAGGTGCAAAGTGACTCTAATATGGTGAGAAGTCACTTACATGATTGATTAGAGCCAAAATGTGTCCCAAAATTGACTTGTAGGAAAGGGGTACAAGAGGTGGTTAAAGGATGTCTAATTGCATGTACATAATGTGAACATGTTAATTGTATCAATATATGGTGGCAAGTGACTCCTATAGGGTGCAAAGTGACTCTTATAGGGTGTAAAGGTACTCTAATATGGTGAACAGTGACTTACATGGTTGATTAGAGCCAAAATGTGGAACAAAATTAACTTGTATGAAAGTGGCATTAAGAGGTGGTAAAAGGATGTCAAATTGGATGTATATGATGTTAACATGTCAATTGTTGCATATATGGTGGAAAGTGACTCTTATAGGGTGCAAAGTGACTCTAATATGGTGAGAAGTGACTAACATGGTTAATTAGAACCAAAATGTGGACCAAAATTCACTTGTATGAATATTGCACTAAGAGGTGGTAAAAGGATTTCTAATTGCATGTCCATGATGTTAACATGTTAATTGTACCAATATATGATGGCAAGTGACTCTTATAAGGTGCAAAGTGACTCTAATATGGTGAGAAGTCACTTACATAATTGATTAGAGCCAAAATGTGGCCCAAAATTTACTTGTACGAAAGGGGTACCATGAGGTGGTTAAAGGATGTCTAATTGCATGTACATGATGTTAACATGTTAATTATATCAATATTTGGTGGCAAGTGACTCTTAAAGGGTGCAAAGTGACTCTAATATGGTGAGAAGTGACTAACATGGTGTAAAGGTACTCTAATATGGTGAACAGTGACTTACATGGTTGATTAGAGCCAAAATGTGGAACAAAATTAACTTGTATGAAAGTGGCATTAATAGGTGGTAAAAGGATGTCAAATTGGATGTATATGATGTTAACATGTCAATTGTTGCATATATGGTGGAAAGTGACTTTTATAGGGTGCAAAGTGACTCTAATATGGTGAGAAGGGACTAACATGGTTAATTAGAACCAAAATGTGGACCAAAATTGACTTGTATGAATATGGCACTAATAGGTGGTAAAAGGATTTCTAATTGCATGTCCATGATGTTAACATGTTAATTGTACCAATATATGATGGCAAGTGACTCTTATAAGGTGTAAAGTGACTCTAATATGGTGAGAAGTCACTTACATGATTGATTAGAGCCAAAATGTGGCCCAAAATTGACTTGTACGCAAGGGGTACCAACAGGTGGTTAAAGGATGTCTAATTGCATGTACATGATGTTAACATGTTAATTATATCTATATTTGGTGGCAAGTGACTCTTAAAGGGTGCAAAATGACTCTAATATGGTGAAAAGTGACTAACATGGTTAATTAGAACCAAAATGTGGACCAAAATTGACTTGTATGAATATGGCACTAAGAGGTGGTAAAAGGATTTCTAATTGCATGTCAATGATGTTAACATATTAATTGTACCAATATATGATGGCAAGTGACTCTTATAAGTTGCAAAGTGACTCTAATATGGTGAGAAGTCACTTACATGATTGATTAGAGCCAAAATATAACCCAAAATTGACTTGTACGAAAGGGGTACCAAGAGGTGGTTAAAGGATGTCTAATTGCATTTACGTGATTTTAAGATGTTAGTTGTATCAATATATGGGGCAAGTAACTCTTATAGGGTGTAAAGGTACTCTAATATGGTGAACACTGACTTACATGGTTGATTAGAGCCAAAATGTGGAACAAAATTAACTTGTATGAAAGTGGCATTAATAGGTGGTAAAAGGATGTCAAATTGGATGTATATGATGTTAACATGTCAATTGTTGCATATATGGTGGAAAGTGACTTTTATAGGGTGCAAAGTGACTCTAATATGGTGAGAAGTGAATAACATGGTTAATTAGAACCAAAATGTGGACCAAAATTGACTTGTATGAATATGGCACTAATAGGTGGTAAAAGGATTTCTAATTGCATGTCCATGATGTCAACATGTTAATTGTACCAATATATGATGGCAAGTACTCTTATAAGGTGCAAAGTGACTCTAATATGGTGAGAAGTCACTTACATGATTGATTAGAGCCAAAATGTGGCCCAAAATTGACTTGTACGCAAGGGGTACCAAGAGGTGGTTAAAGGATGTCTAATTGCATGTACATGATGTTAACATGTTAATTATATCTATATTTGGTGGCAAGTGACTCTTAAAGGGTGCAAAGTGACTCTAATATGGTGAAAAGTGACTAACATGGTTAATTAGAACCAAAATGTGGACCAAAATTGACTTGTATGAATATGGCACTAAGAGGTGGTAAAAGGATTTCTAATTGCATGTACATGATGTCAACATGTTAATTGTACCAATATATGATGGCAAGTGACTCTTATAAGGTGCAAAGTGACTCTAATATGGTGAGAAGTCACTTGATTGATTAGAGCCAAAATGTGGCCCAAAATTGACTTGTAGGAAAGGGGTACCAAGAGGTGGTTAAAGGATGTCTAATTGCATTTACGTAATGTTAACATGTTAATTGTATCAATATATGGGGCAAGTGACATTTATAGGGTGTAAAGGTACTCTAATATGGTGAACAGTGACTTACATGGTTGATTAGAGGAAAATGTGGAACAAAATTAACTTGTATGAAAGTGGCATTAATAGGTGGTAAAAGGATGTCAAATTGGATGTATATGATGTTAACATGTCAATTGTTGCATATATGGTGGAAAGTGACTCTTATAGGGTGCAAAGTGACTCTATTATGGTGAGAAGTGACTAACACGGTTAATTAGAACCAAAATGTGGACCAAAATTGACTTGTATGAATATGGCACTAAGAGGTGGTAAAAGGATTTCTAATTGCATGTACATGATGTTAACATGTTAATTGTACCAATATATGATGGCAAGTGACTCTTATAAGGTGCAAAGTGACTCTAATATGGTGAGAAGTCACTTACATGATTGATTAGAGCCAAAATGTGGCCCAAAATTGACTTGTACGAAAGGGGTACCAAGAGGTGGTTAAAGGATGTCTAATTGCATGTACATGATGTTAACATGTTAATTATATCAATATTTGGTGGCAAGTGACTCTTAAAGGGTGCAAAGTGACTCTAATATGGTGAAAAGTGACTAACATGGTTAATTAGAAGCAAAATGTGGACCAAAATTGACTTGTATGAATATGGCACTAAGAGGTGGGAAAAGGATTTCTAATAACATGTACATGATGTTAACATGTTAATTGTACCAATATATGATGGCAAGTGACTCTTATAAGGTGCAAAGTGACTCTAATATGGTGAGAAGTCACTTACATGATTGATTAGAGCCAAAATGTGGCCCAAAATTGACTTGTAGGAAAGGGGTACCAAGAGGTGGTTAAAGGATGTCTAATTGCATGTACATGATGTGAACATGTTAATTGTATCAATATACGGTGGCAAGTGACTCCTATAGGGTGCAAAGTGACTCTTATAGGGTGTAAAGGTACTCTAATATGGTGAACAGTGACTTACATGGTTGATTAGAGCCAAAATGTGGAACAAAATTAACTTGTATGAAAGTGGCATTAAGAGGTGGTAAAAGGATGTCAAATTGGATGTATATGATGTTAACATGTCAATTGTTGCATATATGGTGGAAAGTGACTCTTATAGGGTGCAAAGTGACTCTAATATGGTGAGAAGTGACTAACATGGTTAATTAGAACCAAAATATGGACCAAAATTGACTTGTATGAACATGGCACTAAGAGGTGGTAAAAGAATTTCTAATTGCATGTCCATGATGTTAACATGTTAATTGTACCAATATATGATGGCAAGTGACTCTTATAAGGTGCAAAGTGACTCTAATATTGTGAGAAGTCACTTACATGATTGATTAGAGCCAAAATGTGGCCCAAAATTGACTTGTACGAAAGGGGAACCAAGAGGTGGTTAAAGGATGTCTAATTGCATGTACATGATGTTAACATGTTAATTATATCAATATTTGGTGGCAAGTGACTCTTAAAGGGTGCAAAGTGACACTAATATGGTGAAAAGTGACTAACATGGTTAATTAGAACCATAATGTGGACCAAAATTGACTTGTATGAATATGGCACTAAGAGGTGGTAAAAGGATTTCTAATAACTTGTACATGATGTTAACATGTTAATTGTACCAATATATGATGGCAAGTGACTCTTATAAGGTGCAAAGTGACTCTAATATGGTGAGAAGTCACTTACATGATTGATTAGAGCCAAAATGTGTCCCAAAATTGACTTGTAGGAAAGGGGTACCAAGAGGTGGTTAAAGGATGTCTAATTGCATGTACATAATGTGAACATGTTAATTGTATCAATATACGGTGGCAAGTGACTCCTATAGGGTGCAAAGTGACTCTTATAGGGTGTAAAGGTACTCTAATATGGTGAACAGTGACTTACATGGTTGATTAGAGCCAAAATGTGGAACAAAATTAACTTGTATGAAAGTGGCATTAAGAGGTGGTAAAAGGATGTCAAATTGGATGTATATGATGTTAACATGTCAATTGTTGCATATATGGTGGAAAGTGACTCTTATAGGGTGCAAAGTGACTCTAATATGGTGAGAAGTGACTAACATGGTTAATTAGAACCAAAATGTGGACCAAAATTCACTTGTATGAATATTGCACTAAGAGGTGGTAAAAGGATTTCTAATTGCATGTCCATGATGTTAACATGTTAATTGTACCAATATATGATGGCAAGTGACTCTTATAAGGTGCAAAGTGACTCTAATATGGTGAGAAGTCACTTACATGATTGATTAGAGCCAAATGTGGCCCAAAATTTACTTGTACGAAAGGGGTACCATGAGGTGGTTAAAGGATGTCTAATTGCATGTACATGATGTTAACAATATAATTATATCAATATTTGGTGGCAAGTGACTCTTAAAGGGTGCAAAGTGACTCTAATATGGTGAGAAGTGACTAACATGGTGTAAAGGTACTCTAATATGGTGAACAGTGACTTACATGGTTGATTAGAGCCAAAATGTGGAACAAAATTAACTTGTATGAAAGTGGCATTAATAGGTGGTAAAAGGATGTCAAATTGGATGTATATGATGTTAACATGTCAATTGTTGCATATATGGTGGAAAGTGACTTTTATAGGGTGCAAAGTGACTCTAATATGGTGAGAAGGGACTAACATGGTTAATTAGAACCAAAATGTGGACCAAAATTGACTTGTATGAATATGGCACTAATAGGTGGTAAAAGGATTTCTAATTGCATGTCCATGATGTTAACATGTTAATTGTACCAATATATGATGGCAAGTGACTCTTATAAGGTGTAAAGTGACTCTAATATGGTGAGAAGTCACTTACATGATTGATTAGACCCAAAATGTGGCCCAAAATTGACTTGTACGCAAGGGGTACCAACAGGTGGTTAAAGGATGTCTAATTGCATGTACATGATGTTAACATGTTAATTATATCTATATTTGGTGGCAAGTGACTCTTAAAGGGTGCAAATGACTCTAATATGGTGAAAAGTGACTAACATGGTTAATTAGAACCAAAATGTGGACCAAAATTGACTTGTATGAATATGGCACTAAGAGGTGGTAAAAGGATTTCTAATTGCATGTCAATGATGTTAACATGTTAATTGTACCAATATATGATGGCAAGTGACTCTTATAAGTTGCAAAGTGACTCTAATATGGTGAGAAGTCACTTACATGATTGATTAGAGCCAAAATATAACCCAAAATTGACTTGTACGAAAGGGGTACCAAGAGGTGGTTAAAGGATGTCTAATTGCATTTACGTGATTTAACATGTTAGTTGTATCAATATATGGGGCAAGTAACTCTTATAGGGTGTAAAGGTACTCTAATATGGTGAACACTGACTTACATGGTTGATTAGAGCCAAAATGTGGAACAAAATTAACTTGTATGAAAGTGGCATTAATAGGTGGTAAAAGGATGTCAAATTGGATGTATATGATGTTAACATGTCAATTGTTGCATATATGGTGGAAAGTGACTTTTATAGGGTGCAAAGTGACTCTAATATGGTGAGAAGTGACTAACATGGTTAATTAGAACCAAAATGTGGACCAAAATTGACTTGTATGAATATGGCACTAATAGGTGGTAAAAGGATTTCTAATTGCATGTCCATGATGTCAACATGTTAATTGTACCAATATATGATGGCAAGTGACTCTTATAAGGTGCAAAGTGACTCTAATATGGTGAGAAGTCACTTACATGATTGATTAGAGCCAAAATGTGTCCCAAAATTGACTTGTAGGAAAGGGGTACCAAGAGGTGGTTAAAGGATGTCTAATTGCATGTACATAATGTGAACATGTTAATTGTATCAATATACGGTGGCAAGTAACTCCTATAGGGTGCAAAGTGACTCTTATAGGGTGTAAAGGTACTCTAATATGGTGAACAGTGACTTACATGGTTGATTAGAGCCAAAATGTGGAACAAAATTAACTTGTATGAAAGTGGCATTAAGAGGTGGTAAAAGGATGTCAAATTGGATGTATATGATGTTAACATGTCAATTGTTGCATATATGGTGGAAAGTGACTCTTATAGGGTGCAAAGTGACTCTAATATGGTGAGAAGTGAGTAACATGGTTAATTAGAACCAAAATGTGGACCAAAATTCACTTGTATGAATATTGCACTAAGAGGTGGTAAAAGGATTTCTAATTGCATGTCCATGATGTTAACATGTTAATTGTACCAATATATGATGGCAAGTGACTCTTATAAGGTGCAAAGTGACTCTAATATGGTGAGAAGTCACTTACATGATTGATTAGAGCCAAAATGTGGCCCAAAATTTACTTGTACGAAAGGGGTACCATGAGGTGGTTAAAGGATGTCTAATTGCATGTACATGATGTTAACATGTTAATTATATCAATATTTGGTGGCAAGTGACTCTTAAAGGGTGCAAAGTGACTCTAATATGGTGAGAAGTGACTAACATGGTGTAAAGGTACTCTAATATGGTGAACAGTGACTTACATGGTTGATTAGAGCCAAAATGTGGAACAAAATTAACTTGTATGAAAGTGGCATTAATAGGTGGTAAAAGGATGTCAAATTGGATGTATATGATGTTAACATGTCAATTGTTGCATATATGGTGGAAAGTGACTTTTATAGGGTGCAAAGTGACTCTAATATGGTGAGAAGGGACTAACATGGTTAATTAGAACCAAAATGTGGACCAAAATTGACTTGTATGAATATGGCACTAATAGGTGGTAAAAGAATTTCTAATTGCATGTCCATGATGTTAACATGTTAATTGTACCAATATATGATGGCAAGTGACTCTTATAAGGTGTAAAGTGACTCTAATATGGTGAGAAGTCACTTACATGATTGATTAGACCCAAAATGTGGCCCAAAATTGACTTGTACGCATGGGGTACCAAGAGGTGGTTAAAGGATGTCTAATTGCATGTACATGATGTTAACATGTTAATTATATCTATATTTGGTGGCAAGTGACTCTTAAAGGGTGCAAATGACTCTAATATGGTGAAAAGTGACTAACATGGTTAATTAGAACCAAAATGTGGACCAAAATTGACTTGTATAAATATGGCACTAAGAGGTGGTAAAAGGATTTCTAATTGCATGTCAATGATGTTAACATGTTAATTGTACCAATATATGATGGCAAGTGACTCTTATAAGTTGCAAAGTGACTCTAATATGGTGAGAAGTCACTTACATGATTGATTAGAGCCAAAATATGACCCAAAATTGACTTGTACGAAAGGGGTACCAAGAGGTGGTTAAAGGATGTCTAATTGCATTTACGTGATTTTAACATGTTAGTTGTATCAATATATGGGGCAAGTAACTCTTATAGGGTGTAAAGGTACTCTAATATGGTGAACAGTGACTACATGGTTGATTAGAGCCAAAATGTGGAACAAAATTAACTTGTATGAAAGTGGCATTAATAGGTGGTAAAAGGATGTCAAATTGGATGTATATGATGTTAACATGTCAATTGTTGCATATATGGTGGAAAGTGACTTTTATAGGGTGCAAAGTGACTCTAATATGGTGAGAAGTGACTAACATGGTTAATTAGAACCAAAATGTGGACCAAAATTGACTTGTATGAATATGGCACTAATAGGTGGTAAAAGGATTTCTAATTGCATGTCCATGATGTCAACATGTTAATTGTACCAATATATGATGGCAAGTGACTCTTATAAGGTGCAAAGTGACTCTAATATGGTGAGAAGTCACTTACATGATTGATTAGAGCCAAAATGTGGCCCAAAATTGACTTGTACGCAAGGGGTACCAAGAGGTGGTTAAAGGATGTCTAATTGCATATACATCATGTTAACATGTTAATTATATCTATATTTGGTGGCAAGTGACTCTTAAAGGGTGCAAAGTGACTCTAATATGGTGAAAAGTGACTAACATGGTTAATTAGAACCAAAATGTGGACCAAAATTCACTTGTATGAATATGGCACTAAGAGGTGGTAAAAGGATTTCTAATTGCATGTACATGATGTCAACATGTTAATTGTACCAATATATGATGGCAAGTGACTCTTATAAGGTGCAAAGTGACTCTAATATGGTGAGAAGTCACTTGATTGATTAGAGCCAAAATGTGGCCCAAAATTGACTTGTAGGAAAGGGGTACCAAGAGGTGGTTAAAGGATGTCTAATTGCATTTACATAATGTTAACATGTTAATTGTATCAATATATGGGGCAAGTGACATTTATAGGGTGTAAAGGTACTCTAATATGGTGAACAGTGACTTACATGGTTGATTAGAGGCAAATGTGGAACAAAATTAACTTGTATGAAAGTGGCATTAATAGGTGGTAAAAGGATGTCAAATTGGATGTATATGATGTTAACATGTCAATTGTTGCATATATGGTGGAAAGTGACTCTTATAGGGTGCAAAGTGACTCTATTATGGTGAGAAGTGACTAACACGGTTAATTAGAACCAAAATGTGGACCAAAATTGACTTGTATGTATATGGCACTAAGAGGTGGTAAAAGGATTTTTAATTGCATGTACATGATGTTAACATGTTAATTGTACCAATATATGATGGCAAGTGACTCTTATAAGGTGCAAAGTGACTCTAATATGGTGAGAAGTCACTTACATAATTGATTAGAGCCAAAATGTGGCCCAAAATTGACTTGTACGAAAGGGGTACCAAGAGGTGGTTAAAGGATGTCTAATTGCATGTACATGATGTTAACATGTTAATTATATCAATATTTGGCCGCAAGTGACTCTTAAAGGGTGCAAAGTGACTCTAATATGGTGAAAAGTGACTAACATGATCAATTAGAACCAAAATGTGGACCAAAATTGACTTGTATGAATATGGCACTAAGAGGTGGGAAAAGGATTTCTAATAATATGTACATGATGTTAACATGTTAATTGTACCAATATATGATGGCCAGTGACTCTTATAAGGTGCAAAGTGACTCTAATATGGTGAGAAGTCACTTACATGATTGATTAGAGCCAAAATGTGGCCCAAAATTGACTTGAAGGAAAGGGGTACCAAGAGGTGGTTAAAGGATGTCTAATTGCATGTACATGATGTGAACATGTTAATTGTATCAATATACGGTGGCAAGTGACTCCTATAGGGTGCAAAGTGACTCTTATAGGGTGTAAAGGTACTCTAATATGGTGAACAGTGACTTACATGGTTGATTAGAGCCAAAATTTGGAACAAAATTAACTTGTATGAAAGTGGCATTAAGAGGTCGTAAAAGGATGTCAAATTGGATGTATATGATGTTAACATGTCAATTGTTGCATATATGGTGGAAATTGACTCTTATAGGGTGCAAAGTGACTCTAATATGGTGAGAAGTGACTAACATGGTTAATTAGAACCAAAATATGGACCAAAATTGACTTGTATGAACATGGCACTAAGAGGTGCTAAAAGGATTTCTAATTGCATGTCCATAATGTTAACATGTTAATTGTACCAATATATGATGGCAAGTGACTCTTATAAGGTGCAAAGTGACTCTAATATTGTGAGAAGTCACTTACATGATTGATTAGAGCCAAAATGTGGCCCAAAATTGACTTGTACGAAAGGGGTACCAAGAGGTGGTTAAAGGATGTCTAATTGCATGTACATGATGTTAACATGTTAATTATATCAATATTTGGTGGCAAGTGACTCTTAAAGGGTGCAAAGTGACACTAATATGGTGAAAAGTGACTAACATGGTTAATTAGAACCATAATGTGGACCAAAATTGACTTGTATGAATATGGCACTAAGAGGTGGTAAAAGGATTTCTAATAACATGTACATGATGTTAACATGTTAATTGTACCAATATATGATGGCAAGTGACTCTTATAAGGTGCAAAGTGACTCTAATATGGTGAGAAGTCACTTACATGATTGATTAGAGCCAAAATGTTGCCCAAAATTGACTTGTAGGAAAGGGGTACCAAGAGGTGGTTAAAGGATGTCTAATTGCATGTACATGATGTAAACATGTTAATTGTATCAATATACGGTGGCAAGTGACTCCTATAGGGTGCAAAGTGACTCTTATAGGGTGTAAAGGTACTCTAATATGGTGAACAGTGACTTACATGGTTGATTAGAGCCAAAATGTGGAACAAAATTAACTTGTATGAAAGTGGCATTAATAGGTGGTAAAAGGATGTCAAATTGGATGTATATGATGTTAACATGTCAATTGTTGCATATATGGTGGAAAGTGACTCTTATAGGGTGCAAAGTGACTCTAATATGGTGAGAAGTGACTAACATGGTTAATTAGAACCAAAATGTGGACCAAAATTGACTTGTATGAATATTGCACTAAGAGGTGGTAAAAGGATTTCTAATTGCATGTCCATGATGTTAACATGTTAATTGGACCAATATATGATGGCAACTGACTCTTATAAGGTGCAAAGTGACTCTAATATGGTGAGAAGTCACTTACATGATTGATTAGAGCCAAAATGTGGCCCAAAATTGACTTGTACGAAAGGGGTACCAAGAGGTGGTTAAAGGATGTCTAATTGCATGTACATGATGTTAACATGTTAATTATATCAATATTTGGTGGCAAGTGACTCTTAAAGGGTGCAAAGTGACTCTAATATGGTGAGAAGTGACTAACATGGTGTAAAGGTACTCTAATATGGTGAACAGTGACTTACATGGTTGATTAGAGCCAAAATGTGGAACAAAATTAACTTGTATGAAAGGGGTACCAAGAGGTGGTTAAAGGATGTCAAATTGGATGTATATGATGTTAACATGTCAATTGTTGCATATATGGTGGAAAGTGACTTTTATAGGGTGCAAAGTGACTCTATTATGGTGAGAAGTGACTAACACGGTTAATTAGAACCAAAATGTGGACCAAAATTGACTTGTATGTATATGGCACTAAGAGGTGGTAAAAGGATTTTTAATTGCATGTACATGATGTTAACATGTTAATTGTACCAATATATGATGGCAAGTGACTCTTATAAGGTGCAAAGTGACTCTAATATGGTGAGAAGTCACTTACATAATTGATTAGAGCCAAAATGTGGCCCAAAATTGACTTGTACGAAAGGGGTACCAAGAGGTGGTTAAAGGATGTCTAATTGCATGTACATGATGTTAACATGTTAATTATATCAATATTTGGCCGCAAGTGACTCTTAAAGGGTGCAAAGTGACTCTAATATGGTGAAAAGTGACTAACATGATCAATTAGAACCAAAATGTGGACCAAAATTGACTTGTATGAATATGGCACTAAGAGGTGGGAAAAGGATTTCTAATAATATGTACATGATGTTAACATGTTAATTGTACCAATATATGATGGCAAGTGACTCTTATAAGGTGCAAAGTGACTCTAATATGGTGAGAAGTCACTTACATGATTGATTAGAGCCAAAATGTGGCCCAAAATTGACTTGTAGGAAAGGGGTACCAAGAGGTGGTTAAAGGATGTCTAATTGCATTTATGTGATGTTAACATGTTAATTGTATCAATATATGGGGCAAGTGACTCTTATAGGGTGTAAAGGTACTCTAATATGGTGAACAGTGACTTACATGGTTGATTAGAGGCAAAATGTGGAACAAAATTAGCTTGTATGAAAGTGGCATTAATAGGTGGTAAAAGGATGTCAAATTGGATGTATATGATGTTAACATGTCAATTGTTGCATATATGGTGGAAAGTGACTCTTATAGGGTGCAAAGTGACTCTATTATGGTGAGAAGTGACTAACACGGTTAATTAGAACCAAAATGTGGACCAAAATTGACTTGTATAAATATGGCACTAAGAGGTGGTAAAAGGATTTCTAATTGCATGTACATGATGTTAACATGTTAATTGTACCAATATATGATGGCAAGTGACTCTTATAAGGTGCAAAGTGACTCTAATATGGTGAGAAGTCACTTACATGATTGATTAGAGCCAAAATGTGGCCCAAAATTGACTTGTAGGAAAGGGGTACCAAGAGGTGGTTAAAGGATGTCTAATTGCATGTACATGATGTGAACAATGTAATTGTATCAATATACGGTGGCAAGTGACTCCTATAGGGTGCAAAGTGACTCTTATAGGGTGTAAAGGTACTCTAATATGGTGAACAGTGACTTACATGGTTGATTAGAGCCAAAATGTGGAACAAAATTAACTTGTATGAAAGTGGCATTAAGAGGTGGTAAAAGGATGTCAAATGGGATGTATATGATGTTAACATGTCAATTGTTGCATATATGGTGGAAAGTGACTCTTATAGAGTGCAAAGTGACTCTAATATGGTGAGAAGTGACTAACATGGTTAATTAGAACCAAAATGTGGACCAAAATTGACTTGTATGAATATGGCACTAAGAGGTGGGAAAAGGATTTCTAATAACATGTACATGATGTTAACATGTTAATTGTGCCAATATATGATGGCAAGTGACTCTTATAAGGTTCAAAGTGACTCTAATGTGGTGAGAAGTCACTTACATGATTGATTAGAGCCAAAATGTGGCCCAAAATTGACTTGTAGGAAAGGGGTACCAAGAGGTGGTTAAAGGATGTCTAATTGCATGTACATGATGTGAACATGTTAATTGTATCAATATACGGTGGCAAGTGACTCCTATAGGGTGCAAAGTGACTCTTATAGGGTGTAAAGGTACTCTAATATGGTGAACAGTGACTTACATGGTTGATTAGAGCCAAAATGTGGAACAAAATTAACTTGTATGAAAGTGGCATTAAGAGGTGGTAAAAGGATGTCAAATTGGATGTATATGATGTTAACATGTCAATTGTTGCATATATGGTGGAAAGTGACTCTTATAGGGTGCAAAGTGACTCTAATATGGTGAGAAGTGACTAACATGGTTAATTAGAACCAAAATATGGACCAAAATTGACTTGTATGAACATGGCACTAAAAGGTGGTAAAAGGATTTCTAATTGCATGTCCATGATGTTAACATGTTAATTGTACCAATATATGATGGCAAGTGACTCTTATAAGGTGCAAAGTGACTCTAATATTGTGAGAAGTCACTTACATGATTGATTAGAGCCAAAATGTGGCCCAAAATTGACTTGTACGAAAGGGGTACCAAGAGGTGGTTAAAGGATGTCTAATTGCATGTACATGATGTTAACATGTTAATTATATCAATATTTGGTGGCAAGTGACTCTTAAAGGGTGCAAAGTGACACTAATATGGTGAAAAGTGACTAACATGGTTAATTAGAACCATAATGTGGACCAAAATTGACTTGTATGAATATGGCACTAAGAGGTGGTAAAAGGATTTCTAATAACATGTACATGATGTTAACATGTTAATTGTACCAATATATGATGGCAAGTGACTCTTATAAGGTGCAAAGTGACTCTAATATGGTGAGAAGTCACTTACATGATTGATTAGAGCCAAAATGTGGCCCAAAATTGACTTGTAGGAAAGGGGTACCAAGAGGTGGTTAAAGGATGTCTAATTGCATGTACATGATGTGAACAATGTAATTGTATCAATATACGGTGGCAATTGACTCCTATAGGGTGCAAAGTGACTCTTATAGGGTGTAAAGGTACTCTAATATGGTGAACAGTGACTTACATGGTTGATTAGAGCCAAAATGTGGAACAAAATTAACTTGTATGAAAGTGGCATTAAGAGGTGGTAAAAGGATGTCAAATGGGATGTATATGATGTTAACATGTCAATTGTTGCATATATGGTGGAAAGTGACTCTTATAGAGTGCAAAGTGACTATAATATGGTGAGAAGTGACTAACATGGTTAATTAGAACCAAAATGTGGACCAAAATTGACTTGTATGAATATGGCACTAAGAGGTGGGAAAAGGATTTCTAATAACATGTACATGATGTTAACATGTTAATTGTGCCAATATATGATGGCAAGTGACTCTTATAAGGTTCAAAGTGACTCTAATATGGTGAGAAGTCACTTACATGATTGATTAGAGCCAAAATGTGGCCCAAAATTGACTTGTAGGAAAGGGGTACCAAGAGGTGGTTAAACGATGTCTAATTGCATGTACATGATGTGAACATGTTAATTGTATCAATATACGGTGGCAAGTGACTCCTATAGGGTGCAAAGTGACTCTTATAGGGTGTAAAGGTACTCTAATATGGTGAACAGTGACTTACATGGTTGATTAGAGCCAAAATGTGGAACAAAATTAACTTGTATGAAAGTGGCATTAAGAGGTGGTAAAAGGATGTCAAATTGGATGTATATGATGTTAACATGTCAATTGTTGCATATATGGTGGAAAGTGACTCTTATAGGGTGCAAAGTGACTCTAATATGGTGAGAAGTGACTAACATGGTTAATTAGAACCAAAATATGGACCAAAATTGACTTGTATGAACATGGCACTAAAAGGTGGTAAAAGGATTTCTAATTGCATGTCCATGATGTTAACATGTTAATTGTACCAATATATGATGGCAAGTGACTCTTATAAGGTGCAAAGTGACTCTAATATTGTGAGAAGTCACTTACATGATTGATTAGAGCCAAAATGTGGCCCAAAATTGACTTGTACGAAAGGGGTACCAAGAGGTGGTTAAAGGATGTCTAATTGCATGTACATGATGTTAACATGTTAATTATATCAATATTTGGTGGCAAGTGACTCTTAAAGGGTGCAAAGTGACACTAATATGGTGAAAAGTGACTAACATGGTTAATTAGAACCATAATGTGGACCAAAATAGACTTGTATGAATATGGCACTAAGAGGTGGTAAAAGGATTTCTAATAACATGTACATGATGTTAACATGTTAATTGTACCAATATATGATGGCAAGTGACTCTTATAAGGTGCAAAGTGACTCTAATATGGTGAGAAGTCACTTACATGATTGATTAGAGCCAAAAGGTGGCCCAAAATTGACTTGTAGGAAAGGGGTACCAAGAGGTGGTTAAAGGATGTCTAATTGCATGTACATGATGTGAACAATGTAATTGTATCAATATACGGTGGCAAGTGACTCCTATAGGGTGCAAAGTGACTCTTATAGGGTGTAAAGGTACTCTAATATAGTGAACAGTGACTTACATGGTGGATTAGAGCCAAAATGTGGAACAAAATTAACTTGTATGAAAGTGGCATTAAGAGGTGGTAAAAGGATGTCAAATTGGATGTATATGATGTTAACATGTCAATTGTTGCATATATGGTGGAAAGTGACTCTTATAGGGTGCAAAGTGACTCTAATATGGTGAGAAGTGACTAACATGGTTAATTAGAACCAAAATATGGACCAAAATTGACTTGTATGAACATGGCACTAAAAGGTGGTAAAAGGATTTCTAATTGCATGTCCATGATGTTAACATGTTAATTGTACCAATATATGATGGCAAGTGACTCTTATAAGGTGCAGAGTGACTCTAATATTGTGAGAAGTCACTTACATGATTGATTAGAGCCAAAATGTGGCCCAAAATTGACTTGTACGAAAGGGGTACCAAGAGGTGGTTAAAGGATGTCTAATTGCATGTACATGATGTTAACATGTTAATTATATCAATATTTGGTGGCAAGTGACTCTTAAAGGGTGCAAAGTGACACTAATATGGTGAAAAGTGACTAACATGGTTAATTAGAACCATAATGTGGACCAAAATTGACTTGTATGAATATGGCACTAAGAGGTGGTAAAAGGATTTCTAATAACATGTACATGATGTTAACATGTTAATTGTACCAATATATGATGGCAAGTGACTCTTATAAGGTGCAAAGTGACTCTAATATGGTGAGAAGTCACTTACATGATTGATTAGAGCCAAAATGTGGCCCAAAATTGACTTGTAGGAAAGGGGTACCAAGAGGTGGTTAAAGGATGTCTAATTGCATGTACATGATGTGAACAATGTAATTGTATCAATATACGGTGGCAATTGACTCCTATAGGGTGCAAAGTGACTCTTATAGGGTGTAAAGGTACTCTAATATGGTGAACAGTGACTTACATGGTTGATTAGAGCCAAAATGTGGAACAAAATTAACTTGTATGAAAGTGGCATTAAGAGGTGGTAAAAGGATGTCAAATGGGATGTATATGATGTTAACATGTCAATTGTTGCATATATGGTGGAAAGTGACTCTTATAGAGTGCAAAGTGACTATAATATGGTGAGAAGTGACTAACATGGTTAATTAGAACCAAAATGTGGACCAAAATTGACTTGTATGAATATGGCACTAAGAGGTGGGAAAAGGATTTCTAATAACATGTACATGATGTTAACATGTTAATTGTGCCAATATATGATGGCAAGTGACTCTTATAAGGTTCAAAGTGACTCTAATATGGTGAGAAGTCACTTACATGATTGATTAGAGCCAAAATGTGGCCCAAAATTGACTTGTAGGAAAGGGGTACCAAGAGGTGGTTAAACGATGTCTAATTGCATGTACATGATGTGAACATGTTAATTGTATCAATATACGGTGGCAAGTGACTCCTATAGGGTGCAAAGTGACTCTTATAGGGTGTAAAGGTACTCTAATATGGTGAACAGTGACTTACATGGTTGATTAGAGCCAAAATGTGGAACAAAATTAACTTGTATGAAAGTGGCATTAAGAGGTGGTAAAAGGATGTCAAATTGGATGTATATGATGTTAACATGTCAATTGTTGCATATATGGTGGAAAGTGACTCTTATAGGGTGCAAAGTGACTCTAATATGGTGAGAAGTGACTAACATGGTTAATTAGAACCAAAATATGGACCAAAATTGACTTGTATGAACATGGCACTAAAAGGTGGTAAAAGGATTTCTAATTGCATGTCCATGATGTTAACATGTTAATTGTACCAATATATGATGGCAAGTGACTCTTATAAGGTGCAAAGTGACTCTAATATTGTGAGAAGTCACTTACATGATTGATTAGAGCCAAAATGTGGCCCAAAATTGACTTGTACGAAAGGGGTACCAAGAGGTGGTTAAAGGATGTCTAATTGCATGTACATGATGTTAACATGTTAATTATATCAATATTTGGTGGCAAGTGACTCTTAAAGGGTGCAAAGTGACACTAATATGGTGAAAAGTGACTAACATGGTTAATTAGAACCATAATGTGGACCAAAATAGACTTGTATGAATATGGCACTAAGAGGTGGTAAAAGGATTTCTAATAACATGTACATGATGTTAACATGTTAATTGTACCAATATATGATGGCAAGTGACTCTTATAAGGTGCAAAGTGACTCTAATATGGTGAGAAGTCACTTACATGATTGATTAGAGCCAAAATGTGGCCCAAAATTGACTTGTAGGAAAGGGGTACCAAGAGGTGGTTAAAGGATGTCTAATTGCATGTACATGATGTGAACAATGTAATTGTATCAATATACGGTGGCAAGTGACTCCTATAGGGTGCAAAGTGACTCTTATAGGGTGTAAAGGTACTCTAATATAGTGAACAGTGACTTACATGGTGGATTAGAGCCAAAATGTGGAACAAAATTAACTTGTATGAAAGTGGCATTAAGAGGTGGTAAAAGGATGTCAAATTGGATGTATATGATGTTAACATGTCAATTGTTGCATATATGGTGGAAAGTGACTCTTATAGGGTACAAAGTGACTCTAATATGGTGAGAAGTGACTAACATGGTTAATTAGAACCAAAATGTGGACCAAAATTGACTTGTATGAATATGGCACTTATAGGTGGTAAAAGGATTTCTAGTTGCATGTCCATGATGTTAACATGTTAATTGTACCAATATATGATGGCAAGTGACTCTTATAAGGTGCAAAGTGACTCTAATATGGTGAGAAGTCACTTACATGATTGATTAGAGCCAAAATGTGGCCCAAAATTGACTTGTACGCAAGGGGTACCAAGAGGTGGTTAAAGGATGTCTAATTGCATGTACATGATGTTAACATGTTAATTATATCAATATTTGGTGGCAAGTGACTCTCAAAGGGTGCAAAGTGACTCTAATATGGTGAAAAAGTGACTAACATGGTTAATTAGAACCAAAATGTGGACCAAAATTGACTTCTATGAATATGGCACTAAGAGGTGGGAAAAGGATTTCTAATAACATGTACATGATGTTAACATGTTAATTGTGCCAATATATGATGGCAAGTGACTCTTATAAGGTTCAAAGTGACTCTAATATGGTGAGAAGTCACTTACATGATTGATTAGAGCCAAAATGTGGCCCAAAATTGACTTGTAGGAAAGGGGTACCAAGAGGTGGTTAAAGGATGTCTAATTGCATGTACATGATGTGAACATGTTAATTGTATCAATATACGGTGGCAAGTGACTCCTATAGGGTGCAAAGTGACTCTTATAGGGTGTAAAGGTACTCTAATATGGTGAACAGTGACTTACATGGTTGATTAGAGCCAAAATTTGGAACAAAATTAACTTGTATGAAAGTGGCATTAAGAGGTGGTAAAAGGATGTCAAATTGGATGTATATGATGTTAACATGTCAATTGTTGCATATATGGTGGAAAGTGACTCTTATAGGGTGCAAAGTGACTGTAATATGGTGAGAAGTGACTAAAATGGTTAATTAGAACCAAAATGTGGACCAAAATTGACTTGTATGAATATTGCACTAAGAGGTGGTAAAAGGATTTCTAATTGCATGTCCATGATGTTAACATGTTAATTGTACCAATATATGATGGCAAGTGACTTCTATAAGGTGCAAAGTGACTCTAATATGGTGAGAAGTCACTTACATGATTGATTAGAGCCAAAATCTGGCCCAAAATTGACTTGTACGAAAGGGGTACCAAGAGGTGATTAAAGGATGTCTAATTGCATGTACATGATGTTAACAAGTTAATTATATCAATATTTGGTGGCAAGTGACTCTTAAAGGGTGCAAAGTGACTCTAATATGGTAAAAAGTGACTAACATGGTTAATTAGAAACACAATGTGGACCAAAATTGACTTGTATGAATATGGCACTAAGAGGTGGTAAAAGGATTTCTAATTGCATGTACATGATGTTAACATGTTAATTGTACCAATATATGATGGCAAGTGACTCTTATAAGGTGCAAAGTGACTCTAATATGGTGAGAAGTCACTTACATGATTGATTGGAGCCAAAATGTGGCCCAAAATTGACTTGTAGGAAAGGGGTACCAAGAGGTGGTTAAAGGATGTCTAATTGCATTTACGTGATGTTAACATGTTAATTGTATCAATATATGGGGCAAGTGACTCTTATAGGGTGTAAAGGTACTCTAATATGGTGAACAGTGACTTACATGGTTGATTAGAGGCAAAATGTGGAACAAAATTAACTTGTATGAAAGTGGCAATAATACCGTTAAATCTCGATTAAATAATACCCGATAAAGTAATAACCTCGCTTAAGTAATAAATTTCGTCGGTCCCAACTTGGGCCAATGTTGTAAAGTAATATTCTCGCTAAAAGCATAAGATAATAAAAAATTAGAAAGTTATTAAAGGCCCAAGTAATATGTAAAGTAATAATTCTATAATTATATATATATATGTAATGTAAATGAGTTACAAAATTCAATTCCTTTAAAATATGAATCGATAGTAGCTTGTTTTCTCTTCCCACCAAAGTCAAAACTAATATCATTCTTCACTTCATGTAAAGTATAAATAACTCTATATTTGTTTTGCTCGTGTTGTTACAAGTAATTTTTCAAATATTGATTTCTTGAAATATTTCTTTTGATTTCTTCATCATTGTTCATTACCGACTAAATGATTTCTTCATACGTAGGTGATTTCATGACCGCATCATTGTCGCTTGGATAATTTAAGCGATGCTCAACATCCATCACATTCCCATATCATAAATTAGAGATAGTTTCATTTAATTATTCGAATCATTTATTTATTTGACTAAGTTTTATTTATCATTTCATTCTGAACGAATCTTGCAATGCCGAAAATAGTTTATAATTCTCGTTATTTTCACATCAATCTTCAATAAATTAATAAAATATTATTATATCGATAAAGTAATAAATTCGGTAAAGTAATATTTTTCCCAGTTCCAAAGGTATTACTTTAAAGAGGTTTAACTGTAGGTGGTAAAAGGATGTCAAATTGGATGTATATGATGTTAACATGTCAATTGTTGCATATATGGTGGAAAGTGACTCTTATAGGGTGCAAAGTGACTCTAATATGGTGAGAAGTGACTAACATGGTTAATTAGAACCAAAATGTGGACCAAAATTGACTTGTATGAATATTGCACTAAGAGGTGGTAAAAGGATTTCTAAATGCATATCCATGATGTTAACATGTTAATTGTACCAATATATGATGGCAAGTGACTCTTATAAGGTGCAAAGTGACTCTAATATGGTGAGAAGTCACTTACATGATTGATTAGAGCCAAAATGTGGCCCAAAATTGACTTGTACGAAAGGGGTACCAAGAGGTGGTTAAAGTATGTCTAATTGCATGTACATGATGTTAACATGTTAATTATATCAATATTTAGTGGCAAGTGACTCTTAAAGGGTTCAAAGTGACTCTAATATGGTGAGAAGTGACTAACATGGTGTAAAGGTACTCTAATATGGTGAACAATGACTTACATGGTTGATTAGAGCCAAAATGTGGAACAAAATTAACTTGTATGAAAGTGGCAATAATAGGTGGTAAAAGGATGTCAAATTGGATGTATATGATGTTAACATGTCAATTGTTGCATATATGGTGGAAAGTGACTCTTATAGGGTGCAAAGTGACTCTAATATGGTGAGAAGTGACTAACATGGTTAATTAGAACCAAAATGTGGACCAAAATTGACTTGTATGAATATTGCACTAAGAGGTGGTAAAAGAATTTCTAAATGCATATCCATGATGTTAACATGTTAATTGTACCAATATATGATGGCAAGTGACTCTTATAAGGTGCAAAGTGACTCTAATATGGTGAGAAGTCACTTACATGATTGATTAGAGCCAAAATGTGGCCCAAAATTGACTTGTACGAAAGGGGTACCAAGAGGTGGTTAAAGTATGTCTAATTGCATGTACATGATGTTAACATGTTAATTATATCAATATTTAGTGGCAAGTGACTCTTAAAGGGTGCAAAGTGACTCTAATATGGTGAGAAGTGACTAACATGGTGTAAAGGTACTCTAATATGGTGAACAATGACTTACATGGTTGATTAGAGCCAAAATGTGGAAAAAAATTAACTTGTATGAAAGTGGCATTAATAGGTGGTAAAAGAATGTCAAATTGGATGTATATGATGTTAACATGTCAATTGTTGCATATATGGTGGAAAGTTACTTTTATAGGGTGTAAAGTGACTCTAATATGGTGAGAAGTGACTAACATGGTTAATTAGAACCAAAATGTGGACAAAAATTGACTTCTATGAATATGGCACTAAGAGGTGGTAAAAGGATTTCTAATAACATGTACATGATGTTAACATGTTAATTGTACCAATATATGATGGCAAGTGACTCTTATAAGGTGCAAAGTGACTCTAATATGGTGAGAAGTCACTTACATGATTGATTAGAGCCAAAATGTGGCCCAAAATTGACTTGTAGGAAAGGGGTACCAAGAGGTGGTTAAAGGATGTCTAATTGCATGTACATGATGTGAACATGTTAATTGTATCAATATACGGTGGCAAGTGACTCCTATAGGGTGCAAAGTGACTCTTATAGGGTGTAAAGGTACTCTAATATGGTGAACAGTGACTTACATGGTTGATTAGAGCCAAAATGTGGAACAAAATTAACTTGTATGAAAGTGGCATTAAGAGGTGGTAAAAGGATGTCAAATTGGATGTATATGATGTTAACATGTCAATTGTTGCATATATGGTGGAAAGTGACTCTTATAGGGTGCAAAGTGACTGTAATATGGTGAGAAGTGACTAAAATGGTTCATTAGAACCAAAATGTGGACCAAAATTGACTTGTATGAATATTACACTAAGAGGTGGTAAAAGGATTTCTAATTGCATGTCCATGATGTTAACATGTTAATTGTACCAATATATGATGGCAAGTGACTTCTATAAGGTGCAAAGTGACTCTAATATGGTGAGAAGTCACTTACATGATTGATTAGAGCCAAAATCTGGCCCAAAATTGACTTGTACGAAAGGGGTACCAAGAGGTGATTAAAGGATGTCTAATTGCATGTACATGATGTTAACAAGTTAATTATATCAATATTTGGTGGCAAGTGACTCTTAAAGGGTGCAAAGTGACTCTAATATGGTAAAAAGTGACTAACATGGTTAATTAGAAACACAATGTGGACCAAAATTGACTTGTATGAATATGGCACTAAGAGGTGGTAAAAGGATTTCTAATTGCATGTACATGATGTTAACATGTTAATTGTACCAATATATGATCGCAAGTGACTCTTATAAGGTGCAAAGTGACTCTAATATGGTGAGAAGTCACTTACATGATTGATTGGAGCCAAAATGTGGCCCAAAATTGACTTGTAGGAAAGGGGTACCAAGAGGTGGTTAAAGGATGTCTAATTGCATTTACGTGATGTTAACATGTTAATTGTATCAATATATGGGGCAAGTGACTCTTATAGGGTGTAAAGGTACTCTAATATGGTGAACAGTGACTTACATGGTTGATTAGAGGCAAAATGTGGAACAAAATTAACTTGTATGAAAGTGGCAATAATAGGTGGTAAAAGGATGTCAAATTGGATGTATATGATGTTAACATGTCAATTGTTGCATATATGGTGGAAAGTGACTCTTATAGGGTGCAAAGTGACTCTAATATGGTGAGAAGTGACTAACATGGTTAATTAGAACCAAAATGTGGACCAAAATTGACTTGTATGAATATTGCACTAAGAGGTGGTAAAAGGATTTCTAAATGCATATCCATGATGTTAACATGTTAATTGTACCAATATATGATGGCAAGTGACTCTTATAAGGTGCAAAGTGACTCTAATATGGTGAGAAGTCACTTACATGATTGATTAGAGCCAAAATGTGGCCCAAAATTGACTTGTACGAAAGGGGTACCAAGAGGTGGTTAAAGTATGTCTAATTGCATGTACATGATGTTAACATGTTAATTATATCAATATTTAGTGGCAAGTGACTCTTAAAGGGTGCAAAGTGACTCTAATATGGTGAGAAGTGACTAACATGGTGTAAAGGTACTCTAATATGGTGAACAATGACTTACATGGTTGATTAGAGCCAAAATGTGGAACAAAATTAACTTGTATGAAAGTGGCATTAATAGGTGGTAAAAGAATGTCAAATTGGATGTATATGATGTTAACATGTCAATTGTTGCATATATGGTGGAAAGTTACTTTTATAGGGTGTAAAGTGACTCTAATATGGTGAGAAGTGACTAACATGGTTAATTAGAACCAAAATGTGGACCAAAATAGACTTATATGAATATGGCACTAAGAGGTGGTAAAAGGATTTCTAATTGCATGTCCATGATGTTAACATGTTAATTGTACCAATATATGATGACAAGTGACTCTTATAAGGTGCAAAGTGACTCTAATATGGTGAGAAGTCACTTACATGATTGATTAGAGCCAAAATGTGGCCCAAAATTGACTTGTACGCAAGGGGTACCAAGAGGTGGTTAAAGGATGTCTAATTGCATGTACATGATGTTAACATGTTAATTATATCAATATTTGGTGGCAAGTGACTCTTAAAGGGTACAAAGTGACTCTAATATGGTGAAAAGTGACTAACATGGTTAATTAGAACCAAAATATGGACCAAAATTGACTTGTATGAATATGGCACTAAGAGGTGGTAAAAGGATTTCTAATTGCATGTACATGATGTTAACATGTTAATTGTACCAATATATGATGGCAAGTGACTCTTATAAGGTGCAAAGTGACTCTAATATGGTGAGAAGTCACTTACATGGTTGATTAGAGCCAAAATGTGGCCCAAAATTGACATGTAGGAAAGGGGTACCAAGAGGTGGTTAAAGGATGTCTAATTGCATTTACGTGATGTTAACATGTTAATTGTATCAATATATGGGGAAAGTGACTCTTATAGGGTGTAAAGGTACTCTAATATGGTGAACAGTGACTTACATGGTTGATTAGAGGCAAAATGTGGAACAAAATTAACTTGTATGAAAGTGGCAATAATAGGTGGTAAAAGGATGTCAAATTGGATGTATATGATGTTAACATGTCAATTGTTGCATATATGGTGGAAAGTGACTCTTATAGGGTGCAAAGTGACTCTAATATGGTGAGAAGTGACTAACATGGTTAATTAGAACCAAAATGTGGACCAAAATTGACTTGTATGAATATTGCACTAAGAGGTGGTAAAAGGATTTCTAAATGCATATCCATGATGTTAACATGTTAATTGTACCAATATATGATGGCAAGTGACTCTTATAAGGTGCAAAGTGACTCTAATATGGTGAGAAGTCACTTACATGATTGATTAGAGCCAAAATGTGGCCCAAAATTGACTTGTACGAAAGGGGTACCAAGAGGTGGTTAAAGTATGTCTAATTGCATGTACATGATGTTAACATGTTAATTATATCAATATTTAGTGGCAAGTGACTCTTAAAGGGTGCAAAGTGACTCTAATATGGTGAGAAGTGACTAACATGGTGTAAAGGTACTCTAATATGGTGAACAATGACTTACATGGTTGATTAGAGCCAAAATGTGGAACAAAATTAACTTGTATGAAAGTGGCATTAATAGGTGGTAAAAGAATGTCAAATTGGATGTATATGATGTTAACATGTCAATTGTTGCATATATGGTGGAAAGTTACTTTTATAGGGTGTAAAGTGACTCTAATATGGTGAGAAGTGACTAACATGGTTAATTAGAACCAAAATGTGGACCAAAATAGACTTATATGAATATGGCACTAAGAGGTGGTAAAAGGATTTCTAATTGCATGTCCATGATGTTAACATGTTAATTGTACCAATATATGATGACAAGTGACTCTTATAAGGTGCAAAGTGACTCTAATATGGTGAGAAGTCACTTACATGATTGATTAGAGCCAAAATGTGGCCCAAAATTGACTTGTACGCAAGGGGTACCAAGAGGTGGTTAAAGGATGTCTAATTGCATGTACATGATGTTAACATGTTAATTATATCAATATTTGGTGGCAAGTGACTCTTAAAGGGTACAAAGTGACTCTAATATGGTGAAAAGTGACTAACATGGTTAATTAGAACCAAAATATGGACCAAAATTGACTTGTATGAATATGGCACTAAGAGGTGGTAAAAGGATTTCTAATTGCATGTACATGATGTTAACATGTTAATTGTACCAATATATGATGGCAAGTGACTCTTATAAGGTGCAAAGTGACTCTAATATGGTGAGAAGTCACTTACATGATTGATTAGAGCCAAAATGTGGCCCAAAATTTACTTGTAGGAAAGGGGTACCAAGAGGTGGTTAAAGGATGTCTAATTGCATGTACATGATGTGAACATGTTAATTGTATCAATATACGGTGGCAAGTGACTCCTATAGGGTGCAAAGTGACTCTTATAGGGTGTAAAGGTACTCTAATATGGTGAACAGTGACTTACATGGTTGATTAGAGCCAAAATGTGGAACAAAATTAACTTGTATGAAAGTGGCATTAAGAGGTGGTAAAAGGATGTCAAATTGGATGTATATGATGTTAACATGTCAATTGTTGCATATATGGTGGAAAGTGACTCTTATAGGGTGCAAAGTGACTGTAATATGGTGAGAAGTGACTAAAATGGTTCATTAGAACCAAAATGTGGACCAAAATTGACTTGTATGAATATTACACTAAGAGGTGGTAAAAGGATTTCTAATTGCATGTCCATGATGTTAACATGTTAATTGTACCAATATATGATGGCAAGTGACTTCTATAAGGTGCAAAGTGACTCTAATATGGTGAGAAGTCACTTACATGATTGATTAGAGCCAAAATCTGGCCCAAAATTGACTTGTACGAAAGGGGTACCAAGAGGTGATTAAAGGATGTCTAATTGCATGTACATGATGTTAACAAGTTAATTATATCAATATTTGGTGGCAAGTGACTCTTAAAGGGTGCAAAGTGACTCTAATATGGTAAAAAGTGACTAACATGGTTAATTAGAAACACAATGTGGACCAAAATTGACTTGTATGAATATGGCACTAAGAGGTGGTAAAAGGATTTCTAATTGCATGTACATGATGTTAACATGTTAATTGTACCAATATATGATCGCAAGTGACTCTTATAAGGTGCAAAGTGACTCTAATATGGTGAGAAGTCATTTACATGATTGATTGGAGCCAAAATGTGGCCCAAAATTGACTTGTAGGAAAGGGGTACCAAGAGGTGGTTAAAGGATGTCTAATTGCATTTACGTGATGTTAACATGTTAATTGTATCAATATATGGGGCAAGTGACTCTTATAGGGTGTAAAGGTACTCTAATATGGTGAACAGTGACTTACATGGTTGATTAGAGGCAAAATGTGGAACAAAATTAACTTGTATGAAAGTGGCAATAATAGGTGGTAAAAGGATGTCAAATTGGATGTATATGATGTTAACATGTCAATTGTTGCATATATGGTGGAAAGTGACTCTTATAGGGTGCAAAGTGACTCTAATATGGTGAGAAGTGACTAACATGGTTAATTAGAACCAAAATGTGGACCAAAATTGACTTGTATGAATATTGCACTAAGAGGTGGTAAAAGGATTTCTAAATGCATATCCATGATGTTAACATGTTAATTGTACCAATATATGATGGCAAGTGACTCTTATAAGGTGCAAAGTGACTCTAATATGGTGAGAAGTCACTTACATGATTGATTAGAGCCAAAATGTGGCCCAAAATTGACTTGTACGAAAGGGGTACCAAGAGGTGGTTAAAGTATGTCTAATTGCATGTACATGATGTTAACATGTTAATTATATCAATATTTAGTGGCAAGTGACTCTTAAAGGGTGCAAAGTGACTCTAATATGGTGAGAAGTGACTAACATGGTGTAAAGGTACTCTAATATGGTGAACAATGACTTACATGGTTGATTAGAGCCAAAATGTGGAACAAAATTAACTTGTATGAAAGTGGCATTAATAGGTGGTAAAAGAATGTCAAATTGGATGTATATGATGTTAACATGTCAATTGTTGCATATATGGTGGAAAGTTACTTTTATAGGGTGTAAAGTGACTCTAATATGGTGAGAAGTGACTAACATGGTTAATTAGAACCAAAATGTGGACCAAAATAGACTTATATGAATATGGCACTAAGAGGTGGTAAAAGGATTTCTAATTGCATGTCCATGATGTTAACATGTTAATTGTACCAATATATGATGACAAGTGACTCTTATAAGGTGCAAAGTGACTCTAATATGGTGAGAAGTCACTTACATGATTGATTAGAGCCAAAATGTGGCCCAAAATTGACTTGTACGCAAGGGGTACCAAGAGGTGGTTAAAGGATGTCTAATTGCATGTACATGATGTTAACATGTTAATTATATCAATATTTGGTGGCAAGTGACTCTTAAAGGGTACAAAGTGACTCTAATATGGTGAAAAGTGACTAACATGGTTAATTAGAACCAAAATATGGACCAAAATTGACTTGTATGAATATGGCACTAAGAGGTGGTAAAAGGATTTCTAATTGCATGTACATGATGTTAACATGTTAATTGTACCAATATATGATGGCAAGTGACTCTTATAAGGTGCAAAGTGACTCTAATATGGTGAGAAGTCACTTACATGGTTGATTAGAGCCAAAATGTGGCCCAAAATTGACATGTAGGAAAGGGGTACCAAGAGGTGGTTAAAGGATGTCTAATTGCATTTACGTGATGTTAACATGTTAATTGTATCAATATATGGGGAAAGTGACTCTTATAGGGTGTAAAGGTACTCTAATATGGTGAACAGTGACTTACATGGTTGATTAGAGGCAAAATGTGGAACAAAATTAACTTGTATGAAAGTGGCAATAATAGGTGGTAAAAGGATGTCAAATTGGATGTATATGATGTTAACATGTCAATTGTTGCATATATGGTGGAAAGTGACTCTTATAGGGTGCAAAGTGACTCTAATATGGTGAGAAGTGACTAACATGGTTAATTAGAACCAAAATGTGGACCAAAATTGACTTGTATGAATATTGCACTAAGAGGTGGTAAAAGGATTTCTAAATGCATATCCATGATGTTAACATGTTAATTGTACCAATATATGATGGCAAGTGACTCTTATAAGGTGCAAAGTGACTCTAATATGGTGAGAAGTCACTTACATGATTGATTAGAGCCAAAATGTGGCCCAAAATTGACCTGTACGAAAGGGGTACCAAGAGGTGGTTAAAGTATGTCTAATTGCATGTACATGATGTT
The DNA here is from genome assembly GCF_009905375.1 of Apium graveolens. Classification (NCBI taxonomy): domain Eukaryota; kingdom Viridiplantae; phylum Streptophyta; class Magnoliopsida; order Apiales; family Apiaceae; genus Apium; species Apium graveolens. The sequence goes on along the minus strand of NW_027417901.1, from coordinate 150,430 downwards.
AACATGTTAATTATATCAATATTTAGTGGCAAGTGACTCTTAAAGGGTGCAAAGTGACTCTAATATGGTGAGAAGTGACTAACATGGTGTAAAGGTACTCTAATATGGTGAACAATGACTTACATGGTTGATTAGAGCCAAAATGTGGAACAAAATTAACTTGTATGAAAGTGGCATTAATAGGTGGTAAAAGAATGTCAAATTGGATGTATATGATGTTAACATGTCAATTGTTGCATATATGGTGGAAAGTTACTTTTATAGGGTGTAAAGTGACTCTAATATGGTGAGAAGTGACTAACATGGTTAATTAGAACCAAAATGTGGACCAAAATAGACTTATATGAATATGGCACTAAGAGGTGGTAAAAGGATTTCTAATTGCATGTCCATGATGTTAACATGTTAATTGTACCAATATATGATGACAAGTGACTCTTATAAGGTGCAAAGTGACTCTAATATGGTGAGAAGTCACTTACATGATTGATTAGAGCCAAAATGTGGCCCAAAATTGACTTGTACGCAAGGGGTACCAAGAGGTGGTTAAAGGATGTCTAATTGCATGTACATGATGTTAACATGTTAATTATATCAATATTTGGTGGCAAGTGACTCTTAAAGGGTACAAAGTGACTCTAATATGGTGAAAAGTGACTAACATGGTTAATTAGAACCAAAATATGGACCAAAATTGACTTGTATGAATATGGCACTAAGAGGTGGTAAAAGGATTTCTAATTGCATGTACATGATGTTAACATGTTAATTGTACCAATATATGATGGCAAGTGACTCTTATAAGGTGCAAAGTGACTCTAATATGGTGAGAAGTCACTTACATGGTTGATTAGAGCCAAAATGTGGCCCAAAATTGACATGTAGGAAAGGGGTACCAAGAGGTGGTTAAAGGATGTCTAATTGCATTTACGTGATGTTAACATGTTAATTGTATCAATATATGGGGAAAGTGACTCTTATAGGGTGTAAAGGTACTCTAATATGGTGAACAGTGACTTACATGGTTGATTAGAGGCAAAATGTGGAACAAAATTAACTTGTATGAAAGTGGCAATAATAGGTGGTAAAAGGATGTCAAATTGGATGTATATGATGTTAACATGTCAATTGTTGCATATATGGTGGAAAGTGACTCTTATAGGGTGCAAAGTGACTCTAATATGGTGAGAAGTGACTAACATGATTAATTAGAACCAAAATGTGGACCAAAATTGACTTGTATGAATATTGCACTAAGAGGTGGTAAAAGGATTTCTAAATGCATATCCATGATGTTAACATGTTAATTGTACCAATATATGATGGCAAGTGACTCTTATAAGGTGCAAAGTGACTCTAATATGGTGAGAAGTCACTTACATGATTGATTAGAGCCAAAATGTGGCCCAAAATTGACTTGTACGAAAGGGGTACCAAGAGGTGGTTAAAGTATGTCTAATTGCATGTACATGATGTTAACATGTTAATTATATCAATATTTAGTGGCAAGTGACTCTTAAAGGGTGCAAAGTGACTCTAATATGGTGAGAAGTGACTAACATGGTGTAAAGGTACTCTAATATGGTGAACAATGACTTACATGGTTGATTAGAGCCAAAATGTGGAACAAAATTAACTTGTATGAAAGTGGCATTAATAGGTGGTAAAAGAATGTCAAATTGGATGTATATGATGTTAACATGTCAATTGTTGCATATATGGTGGAAAGTTACTTTTATAGGGTGTAAAGTGACTCTAATATGGTGAGAAGTGACTAACATGGTTAATTAGAACCAAAATGTGGACCAAAATAGACTTATATGAATATGGCACTAAGAGGTGGTAAAAGGATTTCTAATTGCATGTCCATGATGTTAACATGTTAATTGTACCAATATATGATGACAAGTGACTCTTATAAGGTGCAAAGTGACTCTAATATGGTGAGAAGTCACTTACATGATTGATTAGAGCCAAAATGTGGCCCAAAATTGACTTGTACGCAAGGGGTACCAAGAGGTGGTTAAAGGATGTCTAATTGCATGTACATGATGTTAACATGTTAATTATATCAATATTTGGTGGCAAGTGACTCTTAAAGGGTACAAAGTGACTCTAATATGGTGAAAAGTGACTAACATGGTTAATTAGAACCAAAATATGGACCAAAATTGACTTGTATGAATATGGCACTAAGAGGTGGTAAAAGGATTTCTAATTGCATGTACATGATGTTAACATGTTAATTGTACCAATATATGATGGCAAGTGACTCTTATAAGGTGCAAAGTGACTCTAATATGGTGAGAAGTCACTTACATGGTTGATTAGAGCCAAAATGTGGCCCAAAATTGACATGTAGGAAAGGGGTACCAAGAGGTGGTTAAAGGATGTCTAATTGCATTTACGTGATGTTAACATGTTAATTGTATCAATATATGGGGCAAGTGACCCTTATAGGGTGTAAAGGTACTCTAATATGGTGAAAAGTGACTAACATGGTTAATTAGAACCAAAATGTGGACCAAAATTGACTTGTATGAATATGGCACAAAGAGGTGGTAAAAGGATTTCTAATTGCATGTACATGATGTTAACATGTTAATTGTACCAATATATGATGGCAAGTGACTCTTATAAGGTGCAAAGTGACTCTAATATGGTGAGAAGTCACTTACATGATTGATTAGAGCCAAACTGTGGCCCAAAATTGACTTGTACGAAAGGGGTACCAAGAGGTGGTTAAAGGATGTCTAATTGCATGTACATGATGTTAACATGTTAATTCTATCAATATTTGGTGGCAAGTGACTCTTAAAGGGTGCAAAGTGACTCTAATATGGTGAAAAGTGACTAACATGGTTAATTAGAACCAAAATGTGGACCAAACATGACTTGTATGAATATGGCACTAAGAGGTGGTAAAAGGATTTCTAATTGCATGTACATGATGTTAACATGTTAATTGTACCAATATATGATGGCAAGTGACTCTTATAAGGTGCAAAGTGACTCTAATATCGTGAGAAGTCACTTACATGATTGATTAGAGCCAAAATATGACCCAAAATTGACTTGTAGGAAAGGGGTACCAAGAGGTGGTTAAAGGATGTCTAATTGCATGTACATGATGTGAACATGTTAATTGTATCAATATACGGTGGCAAGTGACTCCTATAGGGTGCAAAGTGACTCTTATAGGGTGTAAAGGTACTCTAATATGGTGAACAGTGACTTACATGGTTGATTAGAGCCAAAATGTGGAACAAAATTAACTTGTATGAAAGTGGCATTAAGAGGTGGTAAAATGATGTCAAATTGGATGTATATGATGTTAACATGTCAATTGTTGCATATATGGTGGAAAGTGACTCTTATAGGGTGCAAAGTGACTGTAATATGGTGAGAAGTGACTAAAATGGTTAATTAGAACCAAAATGTGGACCAAAATTGACTTGTATAAATATTGCACTAAGAGGTGGTAAAAGGATTTCTAATTGCATGTCCATGATGTTAACATGTTAATTGTACCAATATATGATGGCAAGTGACTTCTATAAGGTGCAAAATGACTCTAATATGGTGAGAAGTCACTTACATGATTGATTAGAGCCAAAATCTGGCCCAAAATTGACTTGTACGAAAGGGGTACCAAGAGGTGATCAAAGGATGTCTAATTACATGTACATGATGTTAACAAGTTAATTATATCAATATTTGGTGGCAAGTGACTCTTAAAGGGTGCAAAGTGACTCTAATATGGTGAAAAGTGACTAACATGGTTAATTAGAAACAAAATGTGGACCAAAATTGACTTTTATGAATATGGCACTAAGAGGTGGTAAAAGGATTTCTAATTGCATGTACATGATGTTAACATGTTAATTGTAACAATATATGATGGCAAGTGACTCTTATAAGGTGCAAAGTGACTCTAATATGGTGAGAAGTCACTTACATGATTGATTAGAGCCAAAATGTGGACCAAAATTGACTTGTACGCAAGGGGTACCAAGAGGTGGTTAAAGGATGTCTAATTGCATGTACATGATGTTAACATGTTAATTATATCTACATTTGGTGACAAGTGACTCTTAAAGGGTGCAAAGTGACTCTAATATGGTGAAAAGTGACTAACATGGTTAATTAGAACCAAAATGTGGACCAAAATTGACTTGTACGAATATGGCACTAAGAGGTGGTAAAAGGATTTCTAATTGCATGTACATGATGTTAACATGTTAATTGTACCAATATATGATGGCAAGTGACTCTTATAAGGTGCAAAGTGACTCTAATATGGTGAGAAGTCACTTACATGATTGATTAGAGCCAAAATGTGGCCCAAAATTGACTTGTAGGAAAGGGGTACCAAGAGGTGGTTAAAGGATGTCTAATTGCATTTACGTGATGTTAACATGTTAATTGTATCAATATATGGGGCAAGTGACTCTTATAGGGTGTAAAGGTACTCTAATATGGTGAACAGTCACTTACATGGTTCATTAGAGGCAAAATGTGGAACAAAATTAACTTGTATGAAAGTGGCATTAATATGTGGTAAAAGGATGTCAAATTGGATGTATATGATGTTAACATGTCAATTGTTTCATATATGGTGGAAAGTGACTCTTATAGGGTGCAAAGTGACTCTATTATGGTGAGAAGTGACTAACACGGTTAATTAGAACCAAAATGTGGACCAAAATTGACTTGTATGAATATGGCACTAAGAGGTGGTAAAATGATTTCTAATTGCATGTACATGATGTTAACATGTTAATTGTACCAATATATGATGGCAAGTGACTCTTATAAGGTGCAAAGTGACTCTAATATGGTGAGAAGTCACTTACATGATTGATTAGAGCCAAAATGTGGCCCAAAATTGACTTGTATGCAAGGGGTACCAAGAGGTGGTTAAAGGATGTCTAATTGCATGTACATGATGTTAACATGTTAATTATATCAATATTTGGTGGCAAGTGACTCTTAAAGGGTACAAAGTGACTCTAATATGGTGAAAAGTGACTAACATGGTTAATTAGAACCAAAATATGGACCAAAATTGACTTGTATGAATATGGCACTAAGAGGTGGTAAAAGGATTTCTAATTGCATGTACATGATGTTAACATGTTAATTGTACCAATATATGATGGCAAGTGACTCTTATAAGGTGCAAAGTGACTCTAATATGGTGAGAAGTCACTTACATGGTTGATTAGAGCCAAAATGTGGCCCAAAATTGACTTGTAGGAAAGGGGTACCAAGAGGTGGTTAAAGGATGTCTAATTGCATTTACGTGATGTTAACATGTCAATTGTATCAATATATGGGGAAAGTGACTCTTATAGGGTGTAAAGGTACTCTAATATGGTGAACAGTGACTTACATGGTTGATTAGAGGCAAAATGTGGAACAAAATTAACTTGTATGAAAGTGGCATTAATAGGTGGTAAAAGGATGTCAAATTGGATGTATATGATGTTAACATGTCAATTGTTGCATATATGGTGGAAAGTGACTCTTATAGGGTGCAAAGTGACTCTATTATGGTGAGAAGTGACTAACACGGTTAATTAGAACCAAAATGTGGACCAAAATTGACTTGTATGAATATGGCACTAAGAGGTGGTAAAAGGATTTCTAATTGCATGTACATGATGTTAACATGTTAATTGTACCAATATATGATGGCAAGTGACTCTTATAAGGTGCAAAATGACTCTAATATGGTGAGAAGTCACTTACATGACTGATTAGAGCCAAAATGTGGCCCAAAATTGACTTGTACGAAAGGGGTACCAAGAGGTGGTTAAAGGATGTCTAATTGCATGTACATGATGTTAACATGTTAATTCTATCAATATTTGGTGGCAAGTGACTCTTAAAGGGTGCAAAGTGACTCTAATATGGTGAAAAGTGACTAACATGGTTAATTAGAACCAAAATGTGGACCAAACATGACTTGTATGAATATGGCACTAAGAGGTGGTAAAAGGATTTCTAATTGCATGTACATGATGTTAACATGTTAATTGTACCAATATATGATGGCAAGTGACTCTTATAAGGTGCAAAGTGACTCTAATATCGTGAGAAGTCACTTACATGATTGATTAGAGCCAAAATATGGCCCAAAATTGACTTGTAGGAAAGGGGTACCAAGAGGTGGTTAAAGGATGTCTAATTGCATGTACATGATGTGAACATGTTAATTGTATCAATATACGGTGGCAAGTGACTCCTATAGGGTGCAAAGTGACTCTTATAGGGTGTAAAGGTACTCTAATATGGTGAACAGTGACTTACATGGTTGATTAGAGCCAAAATGTGGAACAAAATTAACTTGTATGAAAGTGGCATTAAGAGGTGGTAAAATGATGTCAAATTGGATGTATATGATGTTAACATGTCAATTGTTGCATATATGGTGGAAAGTGACTCTTATAGGGTGCAAAGTGACTGTAATATGGTGAGAAGTGACTAAAATGGTTAATTAGAACCAAAATGTGGACCAAAATTGACTTGTATAAATATTGCACTAGGAGGTGGTAAAAGGATTTCTAATTGCATGTCCATGATGTTAACATGTTAATTGTACCAATATATGATGGCAAGTGACTTCTATAAGGTGCAAAATGACTCTAATATGGTGAGAAGTCACTTACATGATTGATTAGAGCCAAAATCTGGCCCAAAATTGACTTGTACGAAAGGGGTACCAAGAGGTGATCAAAGGATGTCTAATTGCATGTACATGATGTTAACAAGTTAATTATATCAATATTTGGTGGCAAGTGACTCTTAAAGGGTGCAAAGTGACTCTAATATGGTGAAAAGTGACTAACATGGTTAATTAGAAACAAAATGTGGACCAAAATTGACTTTTATGAATATGGCACTAAGAGGTGGTAAAAGGATTTCTAATTGCATGTACATGATGTTAACATGTTAATTGTAACAATATATGATGGCAAGTGACTCTTATAAGGTGCAAAGTGACTCTAATATGGTGAGAAGTCACTTACATGATTGATTAGAGCCAAAATGTGGACCAAAATTGACTTGTACGCAAGGGGTACCAAGAGGTGGTTAAAGGATGTCTAATTGCATGTACATGATGTTAACATGTTAATTATATCTACATTTGGTGACAAGTGACTCTTAAAGGGTGCAAAGTGACTCTAATATGGTGAAAAGTGACTAACATGGTTAATTAGAACCAAAATGTGGACCAAAATTGACTTGTACGAATATGGCACTAAGAGGTGGTAAAAGGATTTCTAATTGCATGTACATGATGTTAACATGTTAATTGTACCAATATATGATGGCAAGTGACTCTTATAAGGTGCAAAGTGACTCTAATATGGTGAGAAGTCACTTACATGATTGATTAGAGCCAAAATGTGGCCCAAAATTGACTTGTAGGAAAGGGGTACCAAGAGGTGGTTAAAGGATGTCTAATTGCATTTACGTGATGTTAACATGTTAATTGTATCAATATATGGGGCAAGTGACTCTTATAGGGTGTAAAGGTACTCTAATATGGTGAACAGTCACTTACATGGTTCATTAGAGGCAAAATGTGGAACAAAATTAACTTGTATGAAAGTGGCATTAATATGTGGTAAAAGGATGTCAAATTGGATGTATATGATGTTAACATGTCAATTGTTTCATATATGGTGGAAAGTGACTCTTATAGGGTGCAAAGTGACTCTATTATGGTGAGAAGTGACTAACACGGTTAATTAGAACCAAAATGTGGACCAAAATTGACTTGTATGAATATGGCACTAAGAGGTGGTAAAATGATTTCTAATTGCATGTACATGATGTTAACATGTTAATTGTACCAATATATGATGGCAAGTGACTCTTATAAGGTGCAAAGTGACTCTAATATGGTGAGAAGTCACTTACATGATTGATTAGAGCCAAAATGTGGCCCAAAATTGACTTGTACGCAAGGGGTACCAAGAGGTGGTTAAAGGATGTCTAATTGCATGTACATGATGTTAACATGTTAATTATATCAATATTTGGTGGCAAGTGACTCTTAAAGGGTACAAAGTGACTCTAATATGGTGAAAAGTGACTAACATGGTTAATTAGAACCAAAATTGACTTGTATGAATATGGCACTAAGAGGTGGTAAAAGGATTTCTAATTGCATGTACATGATGTTAACATGTTAATTGTACCAATATATGATGGCAAGTGACTCTTATAAGGTGCAAAGTGACTCTAATATGGTGAGAAGTCACTTACATGGTTGATTAGAGCCAAAATGTGGCCCAAAATTGACTTGTAGGAAAGGGGTACCAAGAGGTGGTTAAAGGATGTCTAATTGCATGTACATGATGTGAACTTGTTAATTGTATCAATATACGGTGGCAAGTGACTCCTATAGGGTGCAAAGTGACTCTTATAGGGTGTAAAGGTACTCTAATATGGTGAACAGTGACTTACATGGTTGATTAGAGCCAAAATGTGGAACAAAATTAACTTGTATGAAAGTGGCGTTAAAAGGTGATAAAAGGATGTCAAATTGGATGTATATGATGTTAACATGTCAATTGTTACATATATGGTGGAAAGTGACTCTTATAGGGTGCAAAGTGACTGTAATATGGTGAGAAGTGACTAAAATGGTTAATTAGAACCAAAATGTGGACCAAAATTGACTTGTATGAATATTGCACTAAGAGGTGGTAAAAGGATTTCTAATTGCATGTCCATGATGTTAACATGTTAATTGTACCAATATATGATGGCAAGTGACTCTTATAAGGTGCAAAGTGACTCTAATATGGTGAGAAGTCACTTACATGATTGATTGGAGCCAAAATGTGGCCCAAAATTGACTTGTAGGAAAGGGGTACCAAGAGGTGGTTAAAGGATGTCTAATTGCATTTACGTGATGTTAACATGTTAATTGAATCAATATATGGGGCAAGTGACTCTTATAAGGTGTAAAGGTACTCTAATATGGTGAACAGTGACTTACATGGTTGATTAGAGGCAAAATGTGGAACAAAATTAACTTGTATGAAAGTGGCATTAATAGGTGGTAAAAGGATGTCAAATTAGATGTATATGATGTTAACATGTCAATTGTTGCATATATGGTGGAAAGTGACTCTTATAGAGTGCAAAGTGACTCTAATATGGTGAGAAGTGACTAACATAGTTAATTAGAACCAAAATGTGGACCAAAATTGACTTGTATGAATATTGCACTAAGAGGTGGTAAAAGGATTTCTAATTGCATATCCATGATGTTAACATGTTAATTGTACCAATATATGATGGCAAGTGACTCTTATAAGGTGCAAAGTGACTCTAATATGGTGAGAAGTCACTTACATGATTGATTAGAGCCAAAATGTGGCCCAAAATTGACTTGTACGAAAGGGGTACCAAGAGGTGGTTAAAGGATGTCTAATTGCATGTACATGATGTTAACATGTTAATTCTATCAATATTTGGTGGCAAGTGACTCTTAAAGGGTGCAAAGTGACTCTAATATGGTGAAAAGTGACTAACATGGTTAATTAGAACCAAAATGTGGACCAAACATGACTTGTATGAATATGGCACTAAGAGGTGGTAAAAGGATTTCTAATTGCATGTACATGATGTTAACATGTTAATTGTACCAATATATGATGGCAAGTGACTCTTATAAGGTGCAAAGTGACTCTAATATGGTGAGAAGTCATTTACATGATTGATTAGAGCCAAAATGTGGCCCAAAATTGACTTGTACGAAAGGGGTACCAAGAGGTGGTTAAAGGATGTCTAATTGCATGTACATGATGTTAACATGTTAATTATATCAATATTTAGTGGCAAGTGACTTTTAAAGGGTGCAAAGTGACTCTAATATGGTGAGAAGTGACTAACATGGTGTAAAGGTACTCTAATATGGTGAACAATGACTTACATGGTTGATTAGAGCCAAAATGTGGAACAATATTAACTTGTATGAAAGTGGCATTAATAGGTGGTAAAAGGATGTCAAATTGGATGTATATGATGTTAACATGTCAATTGTTGCATATATGGTGGAAAGTTACTTTTATAGGGTGCAAAGTGACTCTAATATGGTGAGAAGTGACTAACATGGTTAATTAGAACCAAAATGTGGACCAAAATTAACTTGTATGAATATGGCACTAAGAGGTGGTAAAAGGATTTCTAATTGCATGTCCATGATGTTAACATGTTAATTGTACCAATATATGATGGCAAGTGACTCTTATAAGGTGCAAAGTGACTCTAATATGGTGAAAAGTCACTTACATGATTGATTAGAGCCAAAATGTGGCCCAAAATTGACTTGTACGCAAAGGGTACCAAGAGGTGGTTAAAGGATGTCTAATTGCATGTACATGATGTTAACATGTTAATTATATCAATATTTGGTGGCAAGTGACTCTTAAAGGGTACAAAGTGACTCTAATATGGTGAAAAGTGACTAACATGGTTAATTAGAACCAAAATATGGACCAAAATTGACTTGTATGAATATGGCACTAAGAGGTGGTAAAAGGATTTCTAATTGCATGTACATGATGTTAACATGTTAATTGTACCAATATATGATGGCAAGTGACTCTTATAAGGTGCAAAGTGACTCTAATATGGTGAGAAGTCACTTACATGGTTGATTAGAGCCAAAATGTGGCCCAAAATTGACTTGTAGGAAAGGGGTACCAAGAGGTGGTTAAAGGATGTCTAATTGCATTTACGTGATGTTAACATGTTAATTGTATCAATATATGGGGCAAGTGACTCCTATAGGGTGTAAAGGTACTCTAATATGGTGAACAGTGACTTACATGGTTGATTAGAGGCAAAATGTGGAACAAAATTAACTTGTATGAAAGTGGCATTAATAGGTGGTAAAAGGATGTCAAATTGGATGTATATGATGTTAACATGTCAATTGTTGCATATATGGTAGAAAGTGACTCTTATAGGGTGCAAAGTGACTCTATTATGTTGAGAAGTGACTAACACGGTTAATTAGAACCAAAATGTGGACCAAAATTGACTTGTATGAATATGGCACTAAGAGGTGGTAAAAGGATTTCTAATTGCGTGTACATGATGTTAACATGTTAATTGTACCAATATATGATGGCAAGTGACTCTTATAAGGTGCAAAGTGACTCTAATATGGTGAGAAGTCACTTACATGATTGATTAGAGCCAAAATATGGCCCAAAATTGACTTGTACGAAAGGGGTACCAAGAGGTGGTTAAAGGATGTCTAATTGCATGTACATGATGTTAACATGTTAATTCTATCAATATTTGGTGGCAAGTGACTCTTAAAGGGTGCAAAGTGACTCTAATATGGTGAAAAGTGACTAACATGGTTAATTAGAACCAAAATTTGGACCAAACATGACTTGTATGAATATGGCACTAAGAGGTGGTAAAAGGATTTCGAATTGCATGTACATGATGTTAACATGTTAATTGTACCAATATATGATGGCAAGTGACTCTTATAAGGTGCAAAGTGACTCTAATATGGTGAGAAGTCATTTACATGATTGATTAGAGCCAAAATGTGGCCCAAAATTGACTTGTACGAAAGGGGTACCAAGAGATGGTTAAAGGATGTCTAATTGCATGTACATGATGTGAACATGTTAATTATATCAATATTTGGTGGCAAGTGACTCTTAAAGGGTGCAAAGTGACTCTAATATGGTGAAAAGTGACTAACATGGTTAATTAGAACCAAAATGTGGACCAAAATTGACTTGTATGAATATGGCACTAAGAGGTGGTAAAAGGATTTCTAATTGCATGTACATGATGTTAACATGTTAATTGTACCAATATATGATGGCAAGTGACTCTTATAAGGTGCAAAGTGACTCTAATATGGTGAGAAGTCATTTACATGATTGATTAGAGCCAAAATGTGGCCCAAAATTGACTTGTATGAAAGGGGTACCAAGAGGTGGTTAAAGGATGTCTAATTGCATGTACATGATGTTAACATGTTAATTATATCAATATTTAGTGGCAAGTGACTTTTAAAGGGTGCAAAGTGACTCTAATATGGTGAGAAGTGACTAACATGGTGTAAAGGTACTCTAATATGGTGAACAATGACTTACATGGTTGATTAGAGCCAAAATGTGGAACAATATTAACTTGTATGAAAGTGGCATTAATAGGTGGTAAAAGGATGTCAAATTGGATGTATATGATGTTAACATGTCAATTGTTGCATATATGGTGGAAAGTTACTTTTATAGGGTGCAAAGTGACTCTAATATGGTGAGAAGTGACTAACATGGTTAATTAGAACCAAAATGTGGACCAAAATTAACTTGTATGAATATGGCACTAAGAGGTGGTAAAAGGATTTCTAATTGCATGTCCATGATGTTAACATGTTAATTGTACCAATATATGATGGCAAGTGACTCTTATAAGGTGCAAAGTGACTCTAATATGGTGAAAAGTCACTTACATGATTGATTAGAGCCAAAATGTGGCCCAAAATTGACTTGTACGCAAAGGGTACCAAGAGGTGGTTAAAGGATGTCTAATTGCATGTACATGATGTTAACATGTTAATTATATCAATATTTGGTGGCAAGTGACTCTTAAAGGGTACAAAGTGACTCTAATATGGTGAAAAGTGACTAACATGGTTAATTAGAACCAAAATATGGACCAAAATTGACTTGTATGAATATGGCACTAAGAGGTGGTAAAAGGATTTCTAATTGCATGTACATGATGTTAACATGTTAATTGTACCAATATATGATGGCAAGTGACTCTTATAAGGTGCAAAGTGACTCTAATATGGTGAGAAGTCACTTACATGGTTGATTAGAGCCAAAATGTGGCCCAAAATTGACTTGTAGGAAAGGGGTACCAAGAGGTGGTTAAAGGATGTCTAATTGCATTTACGTGATGTTAACATGTTAATTGTATCAATATATGGGGCAAGTGACTCCTATAGGGTGTAAAGGTACTCTAATATGGTGAACAGTGACTTACATGGTTGATTAGAGGCAAAATGTGGAACAAAATTAACTTGTATGAAAGTGGCATTAATAGGTGGTAAAAGGATGTCAAATTGGATGTATATGATGTTAACATGTCAATTGTTGCATATATGGTAGAAAGTGACTCTTATAGGGTGCAAAGTGACTCTATTATGTTGAGAAGTGACTAACACGGTTAATTAGAACCAAAATGTGGACCAAAATTGACTTGTATGAATATGGCACTAAGAGGTGGTAAAAGGATTTCTAATTGCGTGTACATGATGTTAACATGTTAATTGTACCAATATATGATGGCAAGTGACTCTTATAAGGTGCAAAGTGACTCTAATATGGTGAGAAGTCACTTACATGATTGATTAGAGCCAAAATATGGCCCAAAATTGACTTGTACGAAAGGGGTACCAAGAGGTGGTTAAAGGATGTCTAATTGCATGTACATGATGTTAACATGTTAATTCTATCAATATTTGGTGGCAAGTGACTCTTAAAGGGTGCAAAGTGACTCTAATATGGTGAAAAGTGACTAACATGGTTAATTAGAACCAAAATTTGGACCAAACATGACTTGTATGAATATGGCACTAAGAGGTGGTAAAAGGATTTCGAATTGCATGTACATGATGTTAACATGTTAATTGTACCAATATATGATGGCAAGTGACTCTTATAAGGTGCAAAGTGACTCTAATATGGTGAGAAGTCATTTACATGATTGATTAGAGCCAAAATGTGGCCCAAAATTGACTTGTACGAAAGGGGTACCAAGAGATGGTTAAAGGATGTCTAATTGCATGTACATGATGTGAACATGTTAATTATATTAATATTTGGTGGCAAGTGACTCTTAAAGGGTGCAAAGTGACTCTAATATGGTGAAAAGTGACTAACATGGTTAATTAGAACCAAAATGTGGACCAAAATTGACTTGTATGAATATGGCACTAAGAGGTGGTAAAAGGATTTCTAATTGCATGTACATGATGTTAACATGTTAATTGTACCAATATATGATGGCAAGTGACTCTTATAAGGTGCAAAGTGACTCTAATATGGTGAGAAGTCATTTACATGATTGATTAGAGCCAAAATGTGGCCCAAAATTGACTTGTATGAAAGGGGTACCAAGAGGTGGTTAAAGGATGTCTAATTGCATGTACATGATGTTAACATGTTAATTATATCAATATTTAGTGGCAAGTGACTTTTAAAGGGTGCAAAGTGACTCTAATATGGTGAGAAGTGACTAACATGGTGTAAAGGTACTCTAATATGGTGAACAATGACTTACATGGTTGATTAGAGCCAAAATGTGGAACAATATTAACTTGTATGAAAGTGGCATTAATAGGTGGTAAAAGGATGTCAAATTGGATGTATATGATGTTAACATGTCAATTGTTGCATATATGGTGGAAAGTTACTTTTATAGGGTGCAAAGTGACTCTAATATGGTGAGAAGTGACTAACATGGTTAATTAGAACCAAAATGTGGACCAAAATTAACTTGTATGAATATGGCACTAAGAGGTGGTAAAAGGATTTCTAATTGCATGTCCATGATGTTAACATGTTAATTGTACCAATATATGATGGCAAGTGACTCTTATAAGGTGCAAAGTGACTCTAATATGGTGAAAAGTCACTTACATGATTGATTAGAGCCAAAATGTGGCCCAAAATTGACTTGTACGCAAAGGGTACCAAGAGGTGGTTAAAGGATGTCTAATTGCATGTACATGATGTTAACATGTTAATTATATCAATATTTGGTGGCAAGTGACTCTTAAAGGGTACAAAGTGACTCTAATATGGTGAAAAGTGACTAACATGGTTAATTAGAACCAAAATATGGACCAAAATTGACTTGTATGAATATGGCACTAAGAGGTGGTAAAAGGATTTCTAATTGCATGTACATGATGTTAACATGTTAATTGTACCAATATATGATGGCAAGTGACTCTTATAAGGTGCAAAGTGACTCTAATATGGTGAGAAGTCACTTACATGGTTGATTAGAGCCAAAATGTGGCCCAAAATTGACTTGTAGGAAAGGGGTACCAAGAGGTGGTTAAAGGATGTCTAATTGCATTTACGTGATGTTAACATGTTAATTGTATCAATATATGGGGCAAGTGACTCCTATAGGGTGTAAAGGTACTCTAATATGGTGAACAGTGACTTACATGGTTGATTAGAGGCAAAATGTGGAACAAAATTAACTTGTATGAAAGTGGCATTAATAGGTGGTAAAAGGATGTCAAATTGGATGTATATGATGTTAACATGTCAATTGTTGCATATATGGTAGAAAGTGACTCTTATAGGGTGCAAAGTGACTCTATTATGTTGAGAAGTGACTAACACGGTTAATTAGAACCAAAATGTGGACCAAAATTGACTTGTATGAATATGGCACTAAGAGGTGGTAAAAGGATTTCTAATTGCGTGTACATGATGTTAACATGTTAATTGTACCAATATATGATGGCAAGTGACTCTTATAAGGTGCAAAGTGACTCTAATATGGTGAGAAGTCACTTACATGATTGATTAGAGCCAAAATATGGCCCAAAATTGACTTGTACGAAAGGGGTACCAAGAGGTGGTTAAAGGATGTCTAATTGCATGTACATGATGTTAACATGTTAATTCTATCAATATTTGGTGGCAAGTGACTCTTAAAGGGTGCAAAGTGACTCTAATATGGTGAAAAGTGACTAACATGGTTAATTAGAACCAAAATTTGGACCAAACATGACTTGTATGAATATGGCACTAAGAGGTGGTAAAAGGATTTCGAATTGCATGTACATGATGTTAACATGTTAATTGTACCAATATATGATGGCAAGTGACTCTTATAAGGTGCAAAGTGACTCTAATATGGTGAGAAGTCATTTACATGATTGATTAGAGCCAAAATGTGGCCCAAAATTGACTTGTACGAAAGGGGTACCAAGAGATGGTTAAAGGATGTCTAATTGCATGTACATGATGTGAACATGTTAATTATATCAATATTTGGTGGCAAGTGACTCTTAAAGGGTGCAAAGTGACTCTAATATGGTGAAAAGTGACTAACATGGTTAATTAGAACCAAAATGTGGACCAAAATTGACTTGTATGAATATGGCACTAAGAGGTGGTAAAAGGATTTCTAATTGCATGTACATGATGTTAACATGTTAATTGTACCAATATATGATGGCAAGTGACTCTTATAAGGTGCAAAGTGACTCTAATATGGTGAGAAGTCACTTACATGATTGATTAGAGCCAAAATGTGGCCCAAAATTTACTTGTAGGAAAGGGGTACCAAGAGGTGGTTAAAGAATGTCTAATTGCATTTACATGATGTGAACATGTTAATTGTATCAATATACGGTGGCAAGTGACTCCTATAGGGTGCAAAGTGACTCTTATAGGCTGTAATGGTACTCTAATATGGTGAACAGTGACTTACATGGTTGATTAGAGCGAAAATGTGGAACAAAATTAACTTGTATGAAAGTGGCATTAAGAGGTGGTAAAAGGATGTCAAATTGGATGTATATGATGTTAACATGTCAACTGTTGCATATATGGTGGAAAGTGACTCTTATAGGGTGCAAAGTGACTGTAATATGGTGAGAAGTGACTAAAATGGTTAATTAGAACCAAAATGTGGACCAAAATTGACTTGTATGAATATCGCATTAAGAGGTGGTAAAAGGATTTCTAATTGCAAGTCCATGATATTAACATGTTAATTGTACCAATATATGATGGCAAGTGACTCTTATAAGGTGCAAAGTGACTCTAATATGGTGAGAAGTCACTTACATGATTGATTAGAGCCAAAATGTGGCCCAAAATTGACTTGTACGAAAGGGCTACCAAGAGGTGGTTAAAGGATGTCTAATTGCATGTACATGATGTTAACATGTTAATTATATCAATATTTGGTGGCAAGTGACTCTTAAAGGGTGCAAAGTGACTCTAATATGGTGAGAAGTGACTAACATGGTGTAAAGGTACTCTAATATGGTGAACAATGACTTACATGGTTGATTAGAGCCAAAATGTGGAACAAAATTAACTTGTATGAAAGTGGCATTAATAGGTGGTAAAAGAATGTCAAATTGGATGTATATGATGTTAACATGTCAATTGTTGCATATATGGTGGAAAGTGACTCTAATATGGTGAGAAGTGACTCTAATATGGTGAGAAGTGACTAACATGGTTAATTAGAACCAAAATGTGGACCAAAATTGACTTGTATGAATATGGCACTAAGAGGTGGTAAAAGGATTCCTAATTGCATGTCCATGATGTTAACATGTTAATTGTACCAATATATGATGGCAAGTGACTCTTATAAGGTGCAAAGTGACTCTAATATGGTGAGAAGTCATTTACATGATTGACTAGAGCCAAAATGTGGCCCAAAATTGACTTGTGCGCAAGGGGTACCAAGAGGTGGTGAAAGGATGTCTAATTGCATGTACATGATGTTAACATGTTAATTATATCAATATTTGGTGGCAAGTCACTCTTAAAGGGTGCAAAGTGACTCTAATATGGTGAAAAGTGACTAACATGGTTAATTAGAACCAAAATATGGACCAAAATTGACTTGTATAAATATGGCACTAAGAGGTGGTAAAAGGATTTCTAATTGCATGTACATGATGTTAACATGTTAATTGTACCAATATATGATGGCAAGTGACTCTTATAAGGTGCAAAGTGACTCTAATATGGTGAGAAGTCACTTACATGGTTGATTAGAGCCAAAATGTGGCCCAAAATTGACTTGTAGGAAAGGGGTACCAAGAGGTGGTTAAAGGATGTCTAATTGCATTTACGTGATGTTAACATGTTAATTGTATCAATATATGGGGCAAGTGACTCCTATAGGGTGTAAAGGTACTCTAATATGGTGAACAGTGACTTACATGGTTGATTAGAGGCAAAATGTGGAACAAAATTAACTTGTATGAAAGTGGCATTAATAGGTGGTAAAAGGATGTCAAATTGGATGTATATGATGTTAACATGTCAATTGTTGCATATATGGTAGAAAGTGACTCTTATAGGGTGCAAAGTGACTCTATTATGTTGAGAAGTGACTAACACGGTTAATTAGAACCAAAATGTGGACCAAAATTGACTTGTATGAATATGGCACTAAGAGGTGGTAAAAGGATTTCTAATTGCATGTACATGATGTTAACATGTTAATTGTACCAATATATGATGGCAAGTGACTCTTATAAGGTGCAAAGTGACTCTAATATGGTGAGAAGTCACTTACATGATTGATTAGAGCCAAAATGTGGCCCAAAATTGACTTGTACGAAAGGGGTACCAAGAGGTGGTTAAAGGATGTCTAATTGCATGTACATGATGTTAACATGTTAATTCTATCAATATTTGGTGGCAAGTGACTCTTAAAGGGTGCAAAGTGACTCTAATATGGTGAAAAGTGACTAACATGGTTAATTAGAACCAAAATGTGGACCAAACATGACTTGTATGAATATGGCACTAAGAGGTGGTAAAAGGATTTCTAATTGCATGTACATGATGTTAACATGTTAATTGTACCAATATATGATGGCAAGTGACTCTTATAAGGTGCAAAGTAACTCTAATATGGTGAGAAGTCACTTACATGATTGATTAGAGCCAAAATGTGGCCCAAAATTTACTTGTAGGAAAGGGGTACCAAGAGGTGGTTAAAGAATGTCTAATTGCATTTACATGATGTGAACATGTTAATTGTATCAATATACGGTGGCAAGTGACTCCTATAGGGTGCAAAGTGACTCTTATAGGCTGTAATGGTACTCTAATATGGTGAACAGTGACTTACATGGTTGATTAGAGCGAAAATGTGGAACAAAATTAACTTGTATGAAAGTGGCATTAAGAGGTGGTAAAAGGATGTCAAATTGGATGTATATGATGTTAACATGTCAACTGTTGCATATATGGTGGAAAGTGACTCTTATAGGGTGCAAAGTGACTGTAATATGGTGAGAAGTGACTAAAATGGTTAATTAGAACCAAAATGTGGACCAAAATTGACTTGTATGAATATCGCACTAAGAGGTGGTAAAAGGATTTCTAATTGCATGTCCATGATGTTAACATGTTAATTGTACCAATATATGATGGCAAGTGACTTCTATAAGGTGCAAAGTGACTCTAATATGGTGAGAAGTCACTTACATGATTGATTAGAGCCAAAATCTGGCCCAAAATTGACTTGTACGAAAGGGGTACCAAGAGGTGATCAAAGGATGTCTAATTGCATGTACATGATGTTAACAAGTTAATTATATCAATATTTGGTGGCAAGTGACTCTTAAAGGGTGCAAAGTGACTCTAATATGGTGAAAAATGACTAACATGGTTAATTAGAAACAAAATGTGGACCAAAATTGACTTGTATGAATATGGCACTAAGAGGTGCTAAAAGGATTTCTAATTGCATGTACATGATGTTAACATGTTAATTGTACCAATATATGATGGCAAGTGACTCTTATAAGGTGCAAAGTGACTCTAATATGGTGAGAAGTCACTTACATGATTGATTGGAGCCAAAATGTGGCCCAAAATTGACTTGTAGGAAAGGGGTACCAAGAGGTGGTTAAAGGATGTCTTATTGCATTTACGTGATGTTAACATGTTAATTGTATCAATATATGGGGCAAGTGCCTCTTATAGGGTGTAAAGGTACTCTAATATGGTGAACAATGACTTACATGGTTGATTAGAGGCAAAATGTGGAACAAAATTAACTTGTATGAAAGTGGCATTAATAGGTGGTAAAAGGATGTCAAATTGGATGTATATGATGTTAACATGTCAATTGTTGCATATATGGTGCAAAGTGACTCTTATAGGGTGCAAAGTGACTCTAATATGGTGAGAAGTGACTAACATGGTTAATTTGAACCAAAATGTAGACCAAAATTGACTTGTATGAATATTGCACTAAGAGGTGGTAAAAGGATTTCTAATTGCATGTCCATGATATTAACATGTTAATTGTACCAATATATGTTGGCAAGTGACTCTTATAAGGTGCAAAGTGACTCTAATATGGTGAGAAGTCACTTACATGATTGATTAGAGCCAAAATGTGGCCCAAAATTGACTTGTACGAAAGGGCTACCAAGAGGTGGTTAAAGGATGTCTAATTGCATGTACATGATGTTAACATGTTAATTATATCAATATTTGGTGGCAAGTGACTCTTAAAGGGTGCAAAGTGACTCTAATATGGTGAGAAGTGACTAACATGGTGTAAAGGTACTCTAATATGGTGAACAATGACTTACATGGTTGATTAGAGCCAAAATGTGGAACAAAATTAACTTTTATGAAAGTGGCATTAATAGGTGGTAAAAGAATGTCAAATTGGATGTATATGATGTTAACATGTCAATTGTTGCATATATGGTGGAAAGTGAATATAATATGGTGAGAAGTGACTCTAATATGGTGAGAAGTGACTAACATGGTTAATTAGAACCAAAATGTGGACCAAAATTGACTTGTATGAATATGGCACTAAGAGGTGGTAAAAGGATTCCTAATTGCATGTCCATGATGTTAACATGTTAATTGTACCAATATATGATGGCAAGTGACTCTTATAAGGTGCAAAGTGACTCTAATATGGTGAGAAGTCATTTACATGATTGATTAGAGCCAAAATGTGGCCCAAAATTGACTTGTAGGAAAGGGGTACCAAGAGGTGGTTAAAGGATGTCTAATTGCATTTACGTGATGTTAACATGTTAATTGTATCAATATATGGGGCAAGTGACTCCTATAGGGTGTAAAGGTACTCTAATATGGTGAACAATGACTTACATGGTTGATTAGAGGCAAAATGTGGAACAAAATTAACTTGTATGAAAGTGGCATTAATAGGTGGTAAAAGGATGTCAAATTGGATGTATATGATGTTAACATGTCAATTGTTGCATATATGGTAGAAAGTGACTCTTATAGGGTGCAAAGTGACTCTATTATGTTGAGAAGTGACTAACACGGTTAATTAGAACCAAAATGTGGACCAAAATTGACTTGTATGAATATGGCACTAAGAGGTGGTAAAAGGATTTCTAATTGCATGTACATGATGTTAACATGTTAATTGTACCAATATATGATGGCAAGTGACTCTTATAAGGTGCAAAGTGACTCTAATATGGTGAGAAGTCACTTACATGATTGATTAGAGCCAAAATGTGGCCCAAAATTGACTTGTACGAAAGGGGTACCAAGAGGTGGTTAAAGGATGTCTAATTGCATGTACATGATGTTAACATGTTAATTCTATCAATATTTGGTGGCAAGTGACTCTTAAAGGGTGCAAAGTGACTCTAATATGGTGAAAAGTGACTAACATGGTTAATTAGAACCAAAATGTGGACCAAACATGACTTGTATGAATATGGCACTAAGAGGTGGTAAAAGGATTTCTAATTGCATGTACATGATGTTAACATGTTAATTGTACCAATATATGATGGCAAGTGACTCTTATAAGGTGCAAAGTAACTCTAATATGGTGAGAAGTCATTTACATGATTGATTAGAGCCAAAATGTGGCCCAAAATTGACTTGTACGAAAGGGGTACCAAGAGATGATTAAAGGATGTCTAATTGCATGTACATGATGTGAACATGTTAATTATATCAATATTTGGTGGCAAGTGACTCTTAAAGGGTGCAAAGTGACTCTAATATGGTGAAAAGTGACTAACATGGTTAATTAGAACCAAAATGTGGACCAAAATTGACTTGTATGAATATGGCACTAAGAGGTGGTAAAAGGATTTCTAATTGCATGTACATGATGTTAACATGTTAATTGTACCAATATATGATGGCAAGTGACTCTTATAAGGTGCAAAGTGACTCTAATATGGTGAGAAGTCACTTACATGATTGATTAGAGCCAAAATGTGGCCCAAAATTTACTTGTAGGAAAGGGGTACCAAGAGGTGGTTAAAGAATGTCTAATTGCATGTACATGATGTTAACATGTTAATTGTACCAATATATGATGGAAAGTGACTCCTATAGGGTGCAAAGTGACTCTTATAGGCTGTAAAGGTACTCTAATATGGTGAACAGTGACTTACATGGTTGATTAGAGCGAAAATGTGGAACAAAATTAACTTGTATGAAAGTGGCATTAAGAGGTGGTAAAAGGATGTAAAATTGGATGTATATGATGTTAACATGTCAACTGTTGCATATATGGTGGAAAGTGACTCTTATAGGGTGCAAAGTGACTATAATATGGTGAGAAGTGACTAACACGGTTAATTAGAACCAAAATGTGGACCAAAATTGACTTGTATGAACATGGCACTAAGAGGTGGTAAAAGGATTTCTAATTGCATGTACATGATGTTAACATGTTAATTGTACCAATATATGATGGCAAGTGACTCTTATAAGGTGCAAAGTGACTCTAATATGGTGAGAAGTCACTTACATGATTGATTAGAGCCAAAATCTGGCCCAAAATTGACTTGTACGAAAGGGGTACCAAGAGGTGATCAAAGGATGTCTAATTGCATGTACATGATGTTAACAAGTTAATTATATCAATATTTGGTGGCAAGTGACTCTTAAAGGGTGCAAAGTGACTCTAATATGGTGAAAAATGACTAACATGGTTAATTAGAAACAAAATGTGGACCAAAATTGACTTGTATGAATATGGCACTAAGAGGTGGTAAAAGGATTTCTAATTGCGTGTACATGATGTTAACATGTTAATTGTACCAATATATGATGGCAGGTGACTCTTATAAGGTGCAAAGTGACTTTAATATGGTGAGAAGTCACTTTCATGATTGATTGGAGCCAAAATGTGGCCCAAAATTGACTTGTAGGAAAGGGGTACCAAGAGGTGGTTAAAGGATGTCTTATTGCATTTACGTGATGTTAACATGTTAATTGTATCAATATATGGGGCAAGTGACTCTTATAGGGTGTAAAGGTACTCTAATATGGTGAACAGTGACTTACATGGTTGATTAGAGGCAAAATGTGGAACAAAATTAACTTGTATGAAAGTGGCATTAATAGGTGGTAAAAGGATGTCAAATTGGATGTATATGATGTTAACATGTCAATTGTTGCATATATGGTGGAAAGTGACTCTTATAGGGTGCAAAGTGACTCTAATATGGTGAGAAGTGACTAACATGGTTAATTTGAACCAAAATGTAGACCAAAATTGACTTGTATGAATATTGCACTAAGAGGTGGTAAAAGGATTTCTAATTGCATGTCCATGATATTAACATGTTAATTGTACCAATATATGATGGCAAGTGACTCTTATAAGGTGCAAAGTGACTCTAATATGGTGAGACGTCACTTATATGATTGATTAGAGCCAAAATGTGGCCCAAAATTGACTTGTACGAAAGGGGTACCAAGAGGTGGTTAAAGGATGTCTAATTCCATGTACATGATGTTAACATGTTAATTATATCAATATTTGGTGGCAAGTGACTCTTAAAGGGTGCAAAGTGACTATAATATGGTGAGAAGTGACTAACATGGTGTAAAGGTACTCTAATATGGTGAACAATGACTTACATGGTTGATTAGAGCCAAAATGTGGAACAAAATTAACTTGTATGAAAGTGGCATTAATAGGTGGTAAAAGAATGTCAAATTGGATGTATATGATGTTAACATGTCAATTGTTGCATATATGGTGGAAAGTGACTTTTATAGGGTGCAAAGTGACTCTAATATGGTGAGAAGTGACTAACATGGTTAATTAGAACCGAAATGTGGACCAAAATTGACTTGTATGAATATGGCACTAAGAGGTGGTAAAAGGATTTCTAATTGCATGTCCATGATGTTAACATGTTAATTGTACCAATATATGATGGCAAGTGACTTTTATAAGGTGCAAAGTGACTCTAATATGGTGAGAAGTCATTTACATGATTGATTAGAGCCAAAATGTGGCCCAAAATTGACTTGTACGCAAGGGGTACCAAGAGGTGGTGAAAGGATGTCTAATTGCATGTACATGATGTTAACATGTTAATTATATCAATATTTGGTGGCAAGTCACTCTTAAAGGGTGCAAAGTGACTCTAATATGGTGAAAAGTGACTAACATGGTTAATTAGAACCAAAATATGGACCAAAATTGACTTGTATAAATATGGCACTAAGAGGTGGTAAAAGGATTTCTAATTGCATGTACATGATGTTAACATGTTAATTGTACCAATATATGATGGCAAGTGACTCTTATAAGGTGCAAAGTGACTCTAATATGGTGAGAAGTCACTTACATGATTAATTAGAGCCAAAATGTGGCCCAAAATTGACTTGTAGGAAAGGGGTACCAAGAGGTGGTTAAAGGATGTCTAATTGCATTTACGTGATGTTAACATGTTAATTGTATCAATATATGGGGCAAGTGACTCTTATAGGGTGTAAAGGTACTCTAATATGGTGAACAGTGACTTACATGGTTGATTAGAGGCAAAATGTGGAACAAAATTAACTTGTATGAAAGTGGCATTAATAGGTGGTAAAAGGATGTCAAATTGGATGTATATGATGTTAACATGTCAATTGTTGCATATATGGTGGAAAGTGACTCTTATAGGGTGCAAAGTGACTCTATTATGGTGAGAAGTGACTAACACGGTTAATTAGAACCAAAATGTGGACCAAAATTGACTTGTATGAATATGGCACTAAGAGGTGGTAAAAGGATTTCTAATTGCATGTACATGATGTTAACATGTTAATTGTACCAATATATGATGGCAAGTGACTCTTATAAGGTGCAAAGTGACTCTAATATGGAGTCACTTACATGATTGATTAGAGCCAAAATGTGGCCCTAAATTGAATTGTACGAAAGGGGTACCAAGAGGTGGTTAAAGGATGTCTAATTGCATGTACATGATGTTAACATGTTAATTATATCAATATTTGGTGGCAAGTGACTCTTAAAGGGTGCAAAGTGACTCTAATATGGTGAAAAGTGACTAACATGGTTAATTAGAACCAAAATGTGGACCAAAATTGACTTGTATGAATATGGCACTAAGAGGTGGTAAAAGGATTTCTAATTGCATGTACATGATGTTAACATGTTAATTGTACCAATATATGATGGCAAGTGACTCTTATAAGGTGCAAAGTGACTCTAATATGGTGAGAAGTCACTTACATGATTGATTAGAGCCAAAATGTGGCCCAAAATTGAATTTAGGAAAGGGGTACTAAGAGGTGGTTAAAGGATGTCTAATTGCATGTACATGATGTGAACATGTTAATTGTATCAATATACGGTGGCAAGTGACTCCTATAGGGTGCAAAGTGACTCTTATAGGGTGTAAAGGTACTCTAATATGGTGAACAGTGACTTACATGGTTGATTAGAGCCAAAATGTGGAACAAAATTAACTTGTATGAAAGTGGCATTAAGAGGTGGTAAAAGGATGTCAAATTGGATGTATATGATGTTAACATGTCAATTGTTGCATATATGGTGGAAAGTGACTCTTATAGGGTGCAAAGTGACTCTAATATGGTGAGAAGTGACTAAAATGGTTAATTAGAACCAAAATGTGGACCAAAATTGACTTGTATGAATATTGCACTAAGAGGTGGTAAAAGGATTTCTAATTGCATGTCCATGATGTTAACATGTTAATTGTACCAATATATGATGGCAAGTGACTTTATAAGGTGCAAAGTGACTCTAATATGGTGAGAAGTCACTTACAATGATTGATTAGAGCCAAAATCTGGCCCAAAATTGACTTGTATGAAAGGGGTACCAAGAGGTGATTAAAGGATGTCTAATTGCATGTACATGATGTTAACAAGTTAATTATATCAATATTTGGTGGCAAGTGACTCTTAAAGGGTGCAAAGTGACTCTAATATGGTGAAAAGTGACTAACATGGTTAATTAGAAACAAAATGTGGACCAAAATTGACTTGTATGAATATGGCACTAAGAGGTGGTAAAAGGATTTCTAATTGCATGTACATGATGTTAACATGTTAATTGTACCAATATATGATGGCAAGTGACTCTTATAAGGTGCAAAGTGACTCTAATATGGTGAGAAGTCACTTACATGATTGATTGGAGCCAAAATGTGGCCCAAAATTGACTTGTAGGAAAGGGGTACCAAGAGGTGGTTAAAGGATGTCTAATTGCATTTACGTGATGTTAACATGTTAATTGTATCAATATATGGGGCAAGTGACTCTTATAGGGTGTAAAGGTACTCTAATATGGTGAACAGTGACTTACATGGTTGATTAGAGCCAAAATGTGGAACAAAATTAACTTGTATGAAAGTGGCATTAATAGGTGGTTAAAGGATGTCAAATTGGATGTATATGATGTTAACATGTCAATTGTTGCATATATGGTGGAAAGTGACTCTTATAGGGTGCAAAGTGACTCTAATATGGTGAGAAGTGACTAACATGGTTAATTAGAACCAAAATGTGGACCAAAATTGACTTGTATGAATATGGCACTAAGAGGTGGTAAAAGGATTTCTAATTGCATGTCCATGATGTTAACATGTTAATTGTACCAATATATGATGGCAAGTGACTCTTATAAGGTGCAAAGTGACTCTAATATGGTGAGAAGTCACTTACATGATTGATTAGAGCCAAAATGTGGCCCTAAATTGAATTGTACGAAAGGGGTACCAAGAGGTGGTTAAAGGATGTCTAATTGCATGTACATGATGTTAACATGTTAATTATATCAATATTTGGTGGCAAGTGACTCTTAAAGGGTGCAAAGTGACTCTAATATGGTGAAAAGTGACTAACATGGTTAATTAGAACCAAAATGTGGACCAAAATTGACTTGTATGAATATGGCACTAAGAGGTGGTAAAAGGATTTCTAATTGCATGTACATGATGTTAACATGTTAATTGTACCAATATATGATGGCAAGTGACTCTTATAAGGTGCAAAGTGACTCTAATATGGTGAGAAGTCACTTACATGATTGATTAGAGCCAAAATGTGGCCCAAAATTGAATTATAGGAAAGGGGTACCAAGAGGTGGTTAAAGGATGTCTAATTGCATGTACATGATGTGAACATGTTAATTGTATCAATATACGGTGGCAAGTGACTCCTATAGGGTGCAAAGTGACTCTTATAGGGTGTAAAGGTACTCTAATATGGTGAACAGTGACTTACATGGTTGATTAGAGCCAAAATGTGGAACAAAATTAACTTGTATGAAAGTGGCATTAAGAGGTGGTAAAAGGATGTCAAATTGGATGTATATGATGTTAACATGTCAATTGTTGCATATATGGTGGAAAGTGACTCTTATAGGGTGCAAAGTGACTCTAATATGGTGAGAAGTGACTAAAATGGTTAATTAGAACCAAAATGTGGACCAAAATTGACTTGTATGAATATTGCACTAAGAGGTGGTAAAAGGATTTCTAATTGCATGTCCATGATGTTAACATGTTAATTGTACCAATATATGATGGCAAGTGACTTTATAAGGTGCAAAGTGACTCTAATATGGTGAGAAGTCACTTACAATGATTGATTAGAGCCAAAATCTGGCCCAAAATTGACTTGTACGAAAGGGGTACCAAGAGGTGATTAAAGGATGTCTAATTGCATGTACATGATGTTAACAAGTTAATTATATCAATATTTGGTGGCAAGTGACTCTTAAAGGGTGCAAAGTGACTCTAATATGGTGAAAAGTGACTAACATGGTTAATTAGAAACAAAATGTGGACCAAAATTGACTTGTATGAATATGGCACTAAGAGGTGGTAAAAGGATTTCTAATTGCATGTACATGATGTTAACATGTTAATTGTACCAATATATGATGGCAAGTGACTCTTATAAGGTGCAAAGTGACTCTAATATGGTGAGAAGTCACTTACATGATTGATTGGAGCCAAAATGTGGCCCAAAATTGACTTGTAGGAAAGGGGTACCAAGAGGTGGTTAAAGGATGTCTAATTGCATTTACGTGATGTTAACATGTTAATTGTATCAATATATGGGGCAAGTGACTCTTATAGGGTGTAAAGGTACTCTAATATGGTGAACAGTGACTTACATGGTTGATTAGAGCCAAAATGTGGAACAAAATTAACTTGTATGAAAGTGGCATTAATAGGTGGTTAAAAGATGTCAAATTGGATGTATATGATGTTAACATGTCAATTGTTGCATATATGGTGGAAAGTGACTCTTATAGGGTGCAAAGTGACTCTAATATGGTGAGAAGTGACTAACATGGTTAATTAGAACCAAAATGTGGACCAAAATTGACTTGTATGAATATGGCACTAAGAGGTGGTAAAAGGATTTCTAATTGCATGTCCATGATGTTAACATGTTAATTGTACCAATATATGATGGCAAGTGACTCTTATAAGGTGCAAAGTGACTCTAATATGGTGAGAAGTCACTTACATGATTGATTAGAGCCAAAATGTGGCCCAAAATTGACTTGTACGAAAGGGGTACCAAGAGGTGGTTAAAGGATGTCTAATTGCATGTACATGATGTTAACATGTTAATTATATCAATATTTGGTGGCAAGTGACTCTTAAAGGGTGCAAAGTGACTCTAATATGGTGAAAAGTGACTAACATGGTTAATTAGAACCAAAATGTGGACCAAAATTGACTTGTATGAATATGGCACTAAGAGGTGGTAAAAGGATTTCTAATTGCATGTACATGATGTTAACATGTTAATTGTACCAATATATGATGGCAAGTGACTCTTATAAGGTGCAAAGTGACTCTAATATGGTGAGAAGTCACTTACATGATTGATTAGAGCCAAAATGTGGCCCAAAATTGACTTGTAGGAAAGGGGTACCAAGAGGTGGTTAAAGGATGTCTAATTGCATGTACAGTGATGTGAACATGTTAATTGTATCAATATACGGTGGCAAGTGACTCCTATAGGGTGCAAAGTGACTCTTATAGGGTGTAAAGGTACTCTAATATGGTGAACAGTGACTTACATGGTTGATTAGAGCCAAAATGTGGAACAAAATTAACTTGTATGAAAGTGGCATTAAGAGGTGGTAAAAGGATGTCAAATTGGATGTATATGATGTTAACATGTCAATTGTTGCATATATGGTGGAAAGTGACTCTTATAGGGTGCAAAGTGACTCTAATATGGTGAGAAGTGACTAACATGGTTAATTAGAACCAAAATGTGGACCAAAATTGACTTGTATGAATATTGCACTAAGAGGTGGTAAAAGGATTTCTAATTGCATGTCCATGATGTTAACATGTTAATTGTACCAATATATGATGGCAAGTGACTCTTATAAGGTGCAAAGTGACTCTAATATGGTGAGAAGTCACTTACATGATTGATTAGAGCCAAAATCTGGCCCAAAATTGACTTGTACGAAAGGGGTACCAAGAGGTGATTAAAGGATGTCTAATTGCATGTACATGATGTTAACAAGTTAATTATATCAATATTTGGTGGCAAGTGACTCTTAAAGGGTGCAAAGTGACTCTAATATGGTGAAAAGTGACTAACATGGTTAATTAG
The DNA here is from genome assembly GCF_009905375.1 of Apium graveolens. Classification (NCBI taxonomy): domain Eukaryota; kingdom Viridiplantae; phylum Streptophyta; class Magnoliopsida; order Apiales; family Apiaceae; genus Apium; species Apium graveolens. The sequence goes on along the minus strand of NW_027417901.1, from coordinate 120,731 downwards.
AAACAAAATGTGGACCAAAATTGACTTGTATGAATATGGCACTAAGAGGTGGTAAAAGGATTTCTAATTGCATGTACATGATGTTAACATGTTAATTGTACCAATATATGATGGCAAGTGACTCTTATAAGGTGCAAAGTGACTCTAATATGGTGAGAAGTCACTTACATGATTGATTGGAGCCATAATGTGGCCCAAAATTGACTTGTAGGAAAGGGGTACCAAGAGGTGGTTAAAGGATGTCTAATTGCATTTACGTGATGTTAACATGTTAATTGTATCAATATATGGGGCAAGTGACTCTTATAGGGTGTAAAGGTACTCTAATATGGTGAACAGTGACTTACATGGTTGATTAGAGCCAAAATGTGGAACAAAATTAACTTGTATGAAAGTGGCATTAATAGGTGGTTAAAGGATGTCAAATTGGATGTATATGATGTTAACATGTCAATTGTTGCATATATGGTGGAAAGTGACTCTTATAGGGTGCAAAGTGACTCTAATATGGTGAGAAGTGACTAACATGGTTAATTAGAACCAAAATGTGGACCAAAATTGACTTGTATGAATATTGCACTAAGAGGTGGTAAAAGGATTTCTAATTGCATGTCCATGATGTTAACATGTTAATTGTACCAATATATGATGGCAAGTGACTCTTATAAGGTGCAAAGTGACTCTAATATGGTGAGAAGTCACTTACATGATTGATTAGAGCCAAAATCTGGCCCAAAATTGACTTGTACGAAAGGGGTACCAAGAGGTGATTAAAGGATGTCTAATTGCATGTACATGATGTTAACAAGTTAATTATATCAATATTTGGTGGCAAGTGACTCTTAAAGGGTGCAAAGTGACTCTAATATGGTGAAAAGTGACTAACATGGTTAATTAGAAACAAAATGTGGACCAAAATTGACTTGTATGAATATGGCACTAAGAGGTGGTAAAAGGATTTCTAATTGCATGTACATGATGTTAACATGTTAATTGTACCAATATATGATGGCAAGTGACTCTTATAAGGTGCAAAGTGACTCTAATATGGTGAGAAGTCACTTACATGATTGATTGGAGCCAAAATGTGGCCCAAAATTGACTTGTAGGAAAGGGGTACCAAGAGGTGGTTAAAGGATGTCTAATTGCATTTACGTGATGTTAACATGTTAATTGTATCAATATATGGGGCAAGTGACTCTTATAGGGTGTAAAGGTACTCTAATATGGTGAACAGTGACTTACATGGTTGATTAGAGCCAAAATGTGGAACAAAATTAACTTGTATGAAAGTGGCATTAATAGGTGGTTAAAGGATGTCAAATTGGATGTATATGATGTTAACATGTCAATTGTTGCATATATGGTGGAAAGTGACTCTTATAGGGTGCAAAGTGACTCTAATATGGTGAGAAGTGACTAACATGGTTAATTAGAACCAAAATGTGGACCAAAATTGACTTGTATGAATATGGCACTAAGAGGTGGTAAAAGGATTTCTAATTGCATGTCCATGATGTTAACATGTTAATTGTACCAATATATGATGGCAAGTGACTCTTATAAGGTGCAAAGTGACTCTAATATGGTGAGAAGTCACTTACATGATTGATTAGAGCCAAAATGTGGCCCTAAATTGAATTGTACGAAAGGGGTACCAAGAGGTGGTTAAAGGATGTCTAATTGCATGTACATGATGTTAACATGTTAATTATATCAATATTTGGTGGCAAGTGACTCTTAAAGGGTGCAAAGTGACTCTAATATGGTGAAAAGTGACTAACATGGTTAATTAGAACCAAAATGTGGACCAAAATTGACTTGTATGAATATGGCACTAAGAGGTGGTAAAAGGATTTCTAATTGCATGTACATGATGTTAACATGTTAATTGTACCAATATATGATGGCAAGTGACTCTTATAAGGTGCAAAGTGACTCTAATATGGTGAGAAGTCACTTACATGATTGATTAGAGCCAAAATGTGGCCCAAAATTGAATTATAGGAAAGGGGTACCAAGAGGTGGTTAAAGGATGTCTAATTGCATGTACATGATGTGAACATGTTAATTGTATCAATATACGGTGGCAAGTGACTCCTATAGGGTGCAAAGTGACTCTTATAGGGTGTAAAGGTACTCTAATATGGTGAACAGTGACTTACATGGTTGATTAGAGCCAAAATGTGGAACAAAATTAACTTGTATGAAAGTGGCATTAAGAGGTGGTAAAAGGATGTCAAATTGGATGTATATGATGTTAACATGTCAATTGTTGCATATATGGTGGAAAGTGACTCTTATAGGGTGCAAAGTGACTCTAATATGGTGAGAAGTGACTAAAATGGTTAATTAGAACCAAAATGTGGACCAAAATTGACTTGTATGAATATTGCACTAAGAGGTGGTAAAAGGATTTCTAATTGCATGTCCATGATGTTAACATGTTAATTGTACCAATATATGATGGCAAGTGACTTCTTATAAGGTGCAAAGTGACTCTAATATGGTGAGAAGTCACTTACATGATTGATTAGAGCCAAAATCTGGCCCAAAATTGACTTGTACGAAAGGGGTACCAAGAGGTGATTAAAGGATGTCTAATTGCATGTACATGATGTTAACAAGTTAATTATATCAATATTTGGTGGCAAGTGACTCTTAAAGGGTGCAAAGTGACTCTAATATGGTGAAAAGTGACTAACATGGTTAATTAGAAACAAAATGTGGACCAAAATTGACTTGTATGAATATGGCACTAAGAGGTGGTAAAAGGATTTCTAATTGCATGTACATGATGTTAACATGTTAATTGTACCAATATATGATGGCAAGTGACTCTTATAAGGTGCAAAGTGACTCTAATATGGTGAGAAGTCACTTACATGATTGATTGGAGCCAAAATGTGGCCCAAAATTGACTTGTAGGAAAGGGGTACCAAGAGGTGGTTAAAGGATGTCTAATTGCATTTACGTGATGTTAACATGTTAATTGTATCAATATATGGGGCAAGTGACTCTTATAGGGTGTAAAGGTACTCTAATATGGTGAACAGTGACTTACATGGTTGATTAGAGCCAAAATGTGGAACAAAATTAACTTGTATGAAAGTGGCATTAATAGGTGGTTAAAGGATGTCAAATTGGATGTATATGATGTTAACATGTCAATTGTTGCATATATGGTGGAAAGTGACTCTTATAGGGTGCAAAGTGACTCTAATATGGTGAGAAGTGACTAACATGGTTAATTAGAACCAAAATGTGGACCAAAATTGACTTGTATGAATATGGCACTAAGAGGTGGTAAAAGGATTTCTAATTGCATGTCCATGATGTTAACATGTTAATTGTACCAATATATGATGGCAAGTGACTCTTATAAGGTGCAAAGTGACTCTAATATGGTGAGAAGTCACTTACATGATTGATTAGAGCCAAAATGTGGCCCAAAATTGACTTGTACGAAAGGGGTACCAAGAGGTGGTTAAAGGATGTCTAATTGCATGTACATGATGTTAACATGTTAATTATATCAATATTTGGTGGCAAGTGACTCTTAAAGGGTGCAAAGTGACTCTAATATGGTGAAAAGTGACTAACATGGTTAATTAGAACCAAAATGTGGACCAAAATTGACTTGTATGAATATGGCACTAAGAGGTGGTAAAAGGATTTCTAATTGCATGTACATGATGTTAACATGTTAATTGTACCAATATATGATGGCAAGTGACTCTTATAAGGTGCAAAGTGACTCTAATATGGTGAGAAGTCACTTACATGATTGATTAGAGCCAAAATGTGGCCCAAAATTGACTTGTAGGAAAGGGGTACCAAGAGGTGGTTAAAGGATGTCTAATTGCATGTACAGTGATGTTAACATGTTAATTGTATCAATATACGGTGGCAAGTGACTCCTATAGGGTGCAAAGTGACTCTTATAGGGTGTAAAGGTACTCTAATATGGTGAACAGTGACTTACATGGTTGATTAGAGCCAAAATGTGGAACAAAATTAACTTGTATGAAAGTGGCATTAAGAGGTGGTAAAAGGATGTCAAATTGGATGTATATGATGTTAACATGTCAATTGTTGCATATATGGTGGAAAGTGACTCTTATAGGGTGCAAAGTGACTGTAATATGGTGAGAAGTGACTAAAATGGTTAATTAGAACCAAAATGTGGACCAAAATTGACTTGTATGAATATTGCACTAAGAGGTGGTAAAAGGATTTCTAATTGCATGTCCATGATGTTAACATGTTAATTGTACCAATATATGATGGCAAGTGACTTCTATAAGGTGCAAAGTGACTCTAATATGGTGAGAAGTCACTTACATGATTGATTAGAGCCAAAATCTGGCCCAAAATTGACTTGTACGAAAGGGGTACCAAGAGGTGATTAAAGGATGTCTAATTGCATGTACATGATGTTAACAAGTTAATTATATCAATATTTGGTGGCAAGTGACTCTTAAAGGGTGCAAAGTGACTCTAATATGGTGAAAAGTGACTAACATGGTTAATTAGAAACAAAATGTGGACCAAAATTGACTTGTATGAATATGGCACTAAGAGGTGGTAAAAGGATTTCTAATTGCATGTACATGATGTTAACATGTTAATTGTACCAATATATGATGGCAAGTGACTCTTATAAGGTGCAAAGTGACTCTAATATGGTGAGAAGTCACTTACATGATTGATTGGAGCCATAATGTGGCCCAAAATTGACTTGTAGGAAAGGGGTACCAAGAGGTGGTTAAAGGATGTCTAATTGCATTTACGTGATGTTAACATGTTAATTGTATCAATATATGGGGCAAGTGACTCTTATAGGGTGTAAAGGTACTCTAATATGGTGAACAGTGACTTACATGGTTGATTAGAGCCAAAATGTGGAACAAAATTAACTTGTATGAAAGTGGCATTAATAGGTGGTTAAAGGATGTCAAATTGGATGTATATGATGTTAACATGTCAATTGTTGCATATATGGTGGAAAGTGACTCTTATAGGGTGCAAAGTGACTCTAATATGGTGAGAAGTGACTAACATGGTTAATTAGAACCAAAATGTGGACCAAAATTGACTTGTATGAATATGGCACTAAGAGGTGGTAAAAGGATTTCTAATTGCATGTCCATGATGTTAACATGTTAATTGTACCAATATATGATGGCAAGTGACTCTTATAAGGTGCAAAGTGACTCTAATATGGTGAGAAGTCACTTACATGATTGATTAGAGCCAAAATGTTGCCCAAAATTGACTTGTACGAAAGGGGTACCAAGAGGTGGTTAAAGGATGTCTAATTGCATGTACATGATGTTAACAATGTTAATTATATCAATATTTGGTGGCAAGTGACTCTTAAAGGGTGCAAAGTGACTCTAATATGGTGAAAAGTGACTAACATGGTTAATTAGAAACAAAATGTGGACCAAAATTGACTTGTATGAATATGGCACTAAGAGGTGGTAAAAGGATTTCTAATTGCATGTACATGATGTTAACATGTTAATTGTACCAATATATGATGGCAAGTGACTCTTATAAGGTGCAAAGTGACTCTAATATGGTGAGAAGTCACTTACATGATTGATTGGAGCCAAAATGTGGCCCAAAATTGACTTGTAGGAAAGGGGTACCAAGAGGTGGTTAAAGGATGTCTAATTGCATTTACGTGATGTTAACATGTTAATTGTATCAATATATGGGGCAAGTGACTCTTATAGGGTGTAAAGGTACTCTAATATGGTGAACAGTGACTTACATGGTTGATTAGAGCCAAAATGTGGAACAAAATTAACTTGTATGAAAGTGGCATTAATAGGTGGTTAAAGGATGTCAAATTGGATGTATATGATGTTAACATGTCAATTGTTGCATATATGGTGGAAAGTGACTCTTATAGGGTGCAAAGTGACTCTAATATGGTGAGAAGTGACTAACATGGTTAATTAGAACCAAAATGTGGACCAAAATTGACTTGTATGAATATGGCACTAAGAGGTGGTAAAAGGATTTCTAATTGCATGTCCAAGATGTTAACATGTTAATTGTACCAATATATGATGGCAAGTGACTCTTATAAGGTGCAAAGTGACTCTAATATGGTGAGAAGTCACTTACATGATTGATTAGAGCCAAAATGTGGCCCAAAATTGAATTGTACGAAAGGGGTTCCAAGAGGTGGTTAAAGGATGTCTAATTGCATGTACATGATGTTAACATGTTAATTATATCAATATTTGGTGGCAAGTGACTCTTAAAGGGTGCAAAGTGACTCTAATATGGTGAAAAGTGACTAACATGGTTAATTAGAACCAAAATGTGGACCAAAATTGACTTGTATGAATATGGCACTAAGAGGTGGTAAAAGGATTTCTAATTGCATGTACATGATGTTAACATGTTAATTGTACCAATATATGATGGCAAGTGACTCTTATAAGGTGCAAAGTGACTCTAATATGGTGAGAAGTCACTTACATGATTGATTAGAGCCAAAATGTGGCCCAAAATTGAATTATAGGAAAGGGGTACCAAGAGGTGGTTAAAGGATGTCTAATTGCATGTACATGATGTGAACATGTTAATTGTATCAATATACGGTGGCAAGTGACTCCTATAGGGTGCAAAGTGACTCTTATAGGGTGTAAAGGTACTCTAATATGGTGAACAGTGACTTACATGGTTGATTAGAGCCAAAATGTGGAACAAAATTAACTTGTATGAAAGTGGCATTAAGAGGTGGTAAAAGGATGTCAAATTGGATGTATATGATGTTAACATGTCAATTGTTGCATATATGGTGGAAAGTGACTCTTATAGGGTGCAAAGTGACTGCTAATATGGTGAGAAGTGACTAAAATGGTTAATTAGAACCAAAATGTGGACCAAAATTGACTTGTATGAATATTGCACTAAGAGGTGGTAAAAGGATTTCTAATTGCATGTCCATGATGTTAACATGTTAATTGTACCAATATATGATGGCAAGTGACTCTTATAAGGTGCAAAGTGACTCTAATATGGTGAGAAGTCACTTACATGATTGATTAGAGCCAAAATCTGGCCCAAAATTGACTTGTACGAAAGGGGTACCAAGAGGTGATTAAAGGATGTCTAATTGCATGTACATGATGTTAACAAGTTAATTATATCAATATTTGGTGGCAAGTGACTCTTAAAGGGTGCAAAGTGACTCTAATATGGTGAAAAGTGACTAACATGGTTAATTAGAAACAAAATGTGGACCAAAATTGACTTGTATGAATATGGCACTAAGAGGTGGTAAAAGGATTTCTAATTGCATGTACATGATGTTAACATGTTAATTGTACCAATATATGATGGCAAGTGACTCTTATAAGGTGCAAAGTGACTCTAATATGGTGAGAAGTCACTTACATGATTGATTGGAGCCAAAATGTGGCCCAAAATTGACTTGTAGGAAAGGGGTACCAAGAGGTGGTTAAAGGATGTCTAATTGCATTTACGTGATGTTAACATGTTAATTGTATCAATATATGGGGCAAGTGACTCTTATAGGGTGTAAAGGTACTCTAATATGGTGAACAGTGACTTACATGGTTGATTAGAGCCAAAATGTGGAACAAAATTAACTTGTATGAAAGTGGCATTAATAGGTGGTTAAAGGATGTCAAATTGGATGTATATGATGTTAACATGTCAATTGTTGCATATATGGTGGAAAGTGACTCTTATAGGGTGCAAAGTGACTCTAATATGGTGAGAAGTGACTAACATGGTTAATTAGAACCAAAATGTGGACCAAAATTGACTTGTATGAATATGGCACTAAGAGGTGGTAAAAGGATTTCTAATTGCATGTCCATGATGTTAACATGTTAATTGTACCAATATATGATGGCAAGTGACTCTTATAAGGTGCAAAGTGACTCTAATATGGTGAGAAGTCACTTACATGATTGATTAGAGCCAAAATGTGGCCCTAAATTGAATTGTACGAAAGGGGTACCAAGAGGTGGTTAAAGGATGTCTAATTGCATGTACATGATGTTAACATGTTAATTATATCAATATTTGGTGGCAAGTGACTCTTAAAGGGTGCAAAGTGACTCTAATATGGTGAAAAGTGACTAACATGGTTAATTAGAACCAAAATGTGGACCAAAATTGACTTGTATGAATATGGCACTAAGAGGTGGTAAAAGGATTTCTAATTGCATGTACATGATGTTAACATGTTAATTGTACCAATATATGATGGCAAGTGACTCTTATAAGGTGCAAAGTGACTCTAATATGGTGAGAAGTCACTTACATGATTGATTAGAGCCAAAATGTGGCCCAAAATTGAATTATAGGAAAGGGGTACCAAGAGGTGGTTAAAGGATGTCTAATTGCATGTACATGATGTGAACATGTTAATTGTATCAATATACGGTGGCAAGTGACTCCTATAGGGTGCAAAGTGACTCTTATAGGGTGTAAAGGTACTCTAATATGGTGAACAGTGACTTACATGGTTGATTAGAGCCAAAATGTGGAACAAAATTAACTTGTATGAAAGTGGCATTAAGAGGTGGTAAAAGGATGTCAAATTGGATGTATATGATGTTAACATGTCAATTGTTGCATATATGGTGGAAAGTGACTCTTATAGGGTGCAAAGTGACTCTAATATGGTGAGAAGTGACTAACATGGTTAATTAGAACCAAAATGTGGACCAAAATTGACTTGTATGAATATTGCACTAAGAGGTGGTAAAAGGATTTCTAATTGCATGTCCATGATGTTAACATGTTAATTGTACCAATATATGATGGCAAGTGACTTCTATAAGGTGCAAAGTGACTCTAATATGGTGAGAAGTCACTTACATGATTGATTAGAGCCAAAATCTGGCCCAAAATTGACTTGTACGAAAGGGGTACCAAGAGGTGATTAAAGGATGTCTAATTGCATGTACATGATGTTAACAAGTTAATTATATCAATATTTGGTGGCAAGTGACTCTTAAAGGGTGCAAAGTGACTCTAATATGGTGAAAAGTGACTAACATGGTTAATTAGAAACAAAATGTGGACCAAAATTGACTTGTATGAATATGGCACTAAGAGGTGGTAAAAGGATTTCTAATTGCATGTACATGATGTTAACATGTTAATTGTACCAATATATGATGGCAAGTGACTCTTATAAGGTGCAAAGTGACTCTAATATGGTGAGAAGTCACTTACATGATTGATTGGAGCCATAATGTGGCCCAAAATTGACTTGTACGAAAGGGGTACCAAGAGGTGATTAAAGGATGTCTAATTGCATGTACATGATGTTAACATGTTAATTATATCAATATTGGGGCAAGTGACTCTTATAGGGTGTAAAGGTACTCTAATATGGTGAACAGTGACTTACATGGTTGATTAGAAGCCAAAATGTGGAACAAAATTAACTTGTATGAATAGTGGCATTAAGAGGTGGTAAAAGGATTTCTAATTGGATGTATATGATGTTAACATGTTAATTGTACCAATATATGATGGCAAGTGACTCTTATAAGGTGCAAAGTGACTCTAATATGGTGAGAAGTCACTTACATGATTGATTGGAGCCAAAATGTGGCCCAAAATTGACTTGTAGGAAAGGGGTACCAAGAGGTGGTTAAAGGATGTCTAATTGCATTTACGTGATGTTAACATGTTAATTGTATCAATATATGGGGCAAGTGACTCTTATAGGGTGTAAAGGTACTCTAATATGGTGAACAGTGACTTACATGGTTGATTAGAGCCAAAATGTGGAACAAAATTAACTTGTATGAAAGTGGCATTAATAGGTGGTTAAAGGATGTCAAATTGGATGTATATGATGTTAACATGTCAATTGTTGCATATATGGTGGAAAGTGACTCTTATAGGGTGCAAAGTGACTCTAATATGGTGAGAAGTGACTAACATGGTTAATTAGAACCAAAATGTGGACCAAAATTGACTTGTATGAATATGGCACTAAGAGGTGGTAAAAGGATTTCTAATTGCATGTCCATGATGTTAACATGTTAATTGTACCAATATATGATGGCAAGTGACTCTTATAAGGTGCAAAGTGACTCTAATATGGTGAGAAGTCACTTACATGATTGATTAGAGCCAAAATGTGGCCCTAAATTGACTTGTACGAAAGGGGTACCAAGAGGTGGTTAAAGGATGTCTAATTGCATGTACATGATGTTAACATGTTAATTATATCAATATTTGGTGGCAAGTGACTCTTAAAGGGTGCAAAGTGACTCTAATATGGTGAAAAGTGACTAACATGGTTAATTAGAACCAAAATGTGGACCAAAATTGACTTGTATGAATATGGCACTAAGAGGTGGTAAAAGGATTTCTAATTGCATGTACATGATGTTAACATGTTAATTGTACCAATATATGATGGCAAGTGACTCTTATAAGGTGCAAAGTGACTCTAATATGGTGAGAAGTCACTTACATGATTGATTAGAGCCAAAATGTGGCCCAAAATTGAATTAGTAGGAAAGGGGTACCAAGAGGTGGTTAAAGGATGTCTAATTGCATGTACATGATGTGAACATGTTAATTGTATCAATATACGGTGGCAAGTGACTCCTATAGGGTGCAAAGTGACTCTTATAGGGTGTAAAGGTACTCTAATATGGTGAACAGTGACTTACATGGTTGATTAGAGCCAAAATGTGGAACAAAATTAACTTGTATGAAAGTGGCATTAAGAGGTGGTAAAAGGATGTCAAATTGGATGTATATGATGTTAACATGTCAATTGTTGCATATATGGTGGAAAGTGACTCTTATAGGGTGCAAAGTGACTCTAATATGGTGAGAAGTGACTAAAATGGTTAATTAGAACGAAAATGTGGACCAAAATTGACTTGTATGAATATTGCACTAAGAGGTGGTAAAAGGATTTCTAATTGCATGTCCATGATGTTAACATGTTAATTGTACCAATATATGATGGCAAGTGACTTCTATAAGGTGCAAAGTGACTCTAATATGGTGAGAAGTCACTTACATGATTGATTAGAGCCAAAATCTGGCCCAAAATTGACTTGTACGAAAGGGGTACCAAGAGGTGATTAAAGGATGTCTAATTGCATGTACATGATGTTAACAAGTTAATTATATCAATATTTGGTGGCAAGTGACTCTTAAAGGGTGCAAAGTGACTCTAATATGGTGAAAAGTGACTAACATGGTTAATTAGAAACAAAATGTGGACCAAAATTGACTTGTATGAATATGGCACTAAGAGGTGGTAAAAGGATTTCTAATTGCATGTACATGATGTTAACATGTTAATTGTACCAATATATGATGGCAAGTGACTCTTATAAGGTGCAAAGTGACTCTAATATGGTGAGAAGTCACTTACATGATTGATTGGAGCCATAATGTGGCCCAAAATTGACTTGTAGGAAAGGGGTACCAAGAGGTGGTTAAAGGATGTCTAATTGCATTTACGTGATGTTAACATGTTAATTGTATCAATATATGGGGCAAGTGACTCTTATAGGGTGTAAAGGTACTCTAATATGGTGAACAGTGACTTACATGGTTGATTAGAGCCAAAATGTGGAACAAAATTAACTTGTATGAAAGTGGCATTAATAGGTGGTTAAAGGATGTCAAATTGGATGTATATGATGTTAACATGTCAATTGTTGCATATATGGTGGAAAGTGACTCTTATAGGGTGCAAAGTGACTCTAATATGGTGAGAAGTGACTAACATGGTTAATTAGAACCAAAATGTGGACCAAAATTGACTTGTATGAATATGGCACTAAGAGGTGGTAAAAGGATTTCTAATTGCATGTCCATGATGTTAACATGTTAATTGTACCAATATATGATGGCAAGTGACTCTTATAAGGTGCAAAGTGACTCTAATATGGTGAGAAGTCACTTACATGATTGATTAGAGCCAAAATGTGGCCCTAAATTGAATTGTACGAAAGGGGTACCAAGAGGTGGTTAAAGGATGTCTAATTGCATGTACATGATGTTAACATGTTAATTATATCAATATTTGGTGGCAAGTGACTCTTAAAGGGTGCAAAGTGACTCTAATATGGTGAAAAGTGACTAACATGGTTAATTAGAACCAAAATGTGGACCAAAATTGACTTGTATGAATATGGCACTAAGAGGTGGTAAAAGGATTTCTAATTGCATGTACATGATGTTAACATGTTAATTGTACCAATATATGATGGCGAGTGACTCTTATAAGGTGCAAAGTGACTCTAATATGGTGAGAAGTCACTTACATGATTGATTAGAGCCAAAATGTGGCCCAAAATTGAATTATAGGAAAGGGGTACCAAGAGGTGGTTAAAGGATGTCTAATTGCATGTACATGATGTGAACATGTTAATTGTATCAATATACGGTGGCAAGTGACTCCTATAGGGTGCAAAGTGACTCTTATAGGGTGTAAAGGTACTCTAATATGGTGAACAGTGACTTACATGGTTGATTAGAGCCAAAATGTGGAACAAAATTAACTTGTATGAAAGTGGCATTAAGAGGTGGTAAAAGGATGTCAAATTGGATGTATATGATGTTAACATGTCAATTGTTGCATATATGGTGGAAAGTGACTCTTATAGGGTGCAAAGTGACTGTAATATGGTGAGAAGTGACTAAAATGGTTAATTAGAACCAAAATGTGGACCAAAATTGACTTGTATGAATATTGCACTAAGAGGTGGTAAAAGGATTTCTAATTGCATGTCCATGATGTTAACATGTTAATTGTACCAATATATGATGGCAAGTGACTTCTATAAGGTGCAAAGTGACTCTAATATGGTGAGAAGTCACTTACATGATTGATTAGAGCCAAAATCTGGCCCAAAATTGACTTGTACGAAAGGGGTACCAAGAGGTGATTAAAGGATGTCTAATTGCATGTACATGATGTTAACAAGTTAATTATATCAATATTTGGTGGCAAGTGACTCTTAAAGGGTGCAAAGTGACTCTAATATGGTGAAAAGTGACTAACATGGTTAATTAGAAACAAAATGTGGACCAAAATTGACTTGTATGAATATGGCACTAAGAGGTGGTAAAAGGATTTCTAATTGCATGTACATGATGTTAACATGTTAATTGTACCAATATATGATGGCAAGTGACTCTTATAAGGTGCAAAGTGACTCTAATATGGTGAGAAGTCACTTACATGATTGATTGGAGCCATAATGTGGCCCAAAATTGACTTGTACGAAAGGGGTACCAAGAGGTGATTAAAGGATGTCTAATTGCATGTACATGATGTTAACAAGTTAATTATATCAATATTTGGTGGCAAGTGACTCTTAAAGGGTGCAAAGTAACTCTAATATGGTGAAAAGTGACTAACATGGTTAATTAGAAACAAAATGTGGACCAAAATTGACTTGTATGAATATGGCACTAAGAGGTGGTAAAAGGATTTCTAATTGCATGTACATGATTTTAACATGTTAATTGTACCAATATATGATGGCAAGTGACTCTTATAAGGTGCAAAGTGACTCTAATATGGTGAGAAGTCACTTACATGATTGATTGGAGCCAAAATGTGGCCCAAAATTGACTTGTAGGAAAGGGGTACCAAGAGGTGGTTAAAGGATGTCTAATTGCATTTACGTGATGTTAACATGTTAATTGTATCAATATATGGGGCAAGTGACTCTTATAGGGTGTAAAGGTACTCTAATATGGTGAACAGTGACTTACATGGTTGATTAGAGCCAAAATGTGGAACAAAATTAACTTGTATGAAAGTGGCATTAATAGGTGGTTAAAGGATGTCAAATTGGATGTATATGATGTTAACATGTCAATTGTTGCATATATGGTGGAAAGTGACTCTTATAGGGTGCAAAGTGACTCTAATATGGTGAGAAGTGACTAACATGGTTAATTAGAACCAAAATGTGGACCAAAATTGACTTGTATGAATATGGCACTAAGAGGTGGTAAAAGGATTTCTAATTGCATGTCCATGATGTTAACATGTTAATTGTACCAATATATGATGGCAAGTGACTCTTATAAGGTGCAAAGTGACTCTAATATGGTGAGAAGTCACTTACATGATTGATTAGAGCCAAAATGTGGCCCTAAATTGACTTGTACGAAAGGGGTACCAAGAGGTGGTTAAAGGATGTCTAATTGCATGTACATGATGTTAACATGTTAATTATATCAATATTTGGTGGCAAGTGACTCTTAAAGGGTGCAAAGTGACTCTAATATGGTGAAAAGTGACTAACATGGTTAATTAGAACCAAAATGTGGACCAAAATTGACTTGTATGAATATGGCACTAAGAGGTGGTAAAAGGATTTCTAATTGCATGTACATGATGTTAACATGTTAATTGTACCAATATATGATGGCAAGTGACTCTTATAAGGTGCAAAGTGACTCTAATATGGTGAGAAGTCACTTACATGATTGATTAGAGCCAAAATGTGGCCCAAAATTGACTTGTAGGAAAGGGGTACCAAGAGGTGGTTAAAGGATGTCTAATTGCATTTACATGATGTTAACATGTTAATTGTATCAATATATGGGGCAAGTGACTCTTATAGGGTGTAAAGGTACTCTAATATGGTGAACAGTGACTTACATGGTTGATTAGAGCCAAAATGTGGAACAAAATTAACTTGTATGAAAGTGGCATTAAGAGGTGGTAAAAGGATGTCAAATTGGATGTATATGATGTTAACATGTCAATTGTTGCATATATGGTGGAAAGTGACTCTTATAGGGTGCAAAGTGACTCTAATATGGTGAGAAGTGACTAACATGGTTAATTAGAACCAAAATGTGGACCAAAATTGACTTGTATGAATATTGCACTAAGAGGTGGTAAAAGGATTTCTAATTGCATGTCCATGATGTTAACATGTTAATTGTACCAATATATGATGGCAAGTGACTTCTATAAGGTGCAAAGTGACTCTAATATGGTGAGAAGTCACTTACATGATTGATTAGAGCCAAAATCTGGCCCAAAATTGACTTGTACGAAAGGGGTACCAAGAGGTGATTAAAGGATGTCTAATTGCATGTACATGATGTTAACAAGTTAATTATATCAATATTTGGTGGCAAGTGACTCTTAAAGGGTGCAAAGTGACTCTAATATGGTGAAAAGTGACTAACATGGTTAATTAGAAACAAAATGTGGACCAAAATTGACTTGTATGAATATGGCACTAAGAGGTGGTAAAAGGATTTCTAATTGCATGTACATGATGTTAACATGTTAATTGTACCAATATATGATGGCAAGTGACTCTTATAAGGTGCAAAGTGACTCTAATATGGTGAGAAGTCACTTACATGATTGATTGGAGCCATAATGTGGCCCAAAATTGACTTGTAGGAAAGGGGTACCAAGAGGTGGTTAAAGGATGTCTAATTGCATTTACGTGATGTTAACATGTTAATTGTATCAATATATGGGGCAAGTGACTCTTATAGGGTGTAAAGGTACTCTAATATGGTGAACAGTGACTTACATGGTTGATTAGAGCCAAAATGTGGAACAAAATTAACTTGTATGAAAGTGGCATTAATAGGTGGTTAAAGGATGTCAAATTGGATGTATATGATGTTAACATGTCAATTGTTGCATATATGGTGGAAAGTGACTCTTATAGGGTGCAAAGTGACTCTAATATGGTGAGAAGTGACTAACATGGTTAATTAGAACCAAAATGTGGACCAAAATTGACTTGTATGAATATGGCACTAAGAGGTGGTAAAAGGATTTCTAATTGCATGTCCATGATGTTAACATGTTAATTGTACCAATATATGATGGCAAGTGACTCTTATAAGGTGCAAAGTGACTCTAATATGGTGAGAAGTCACTTACATGATTGATTAGAGCCAAAATGTGGCCCTAAATTGACTTGTACGAAAGGGGTACCAAGAGGTGGTTAAAGGATGTCTAATTGCATGTACATGATGTTAACATGTTAATTATATCAATATTTGGTGGCAAGTGACTCTTAAAGGGTGCAAAGTGACTCTAATATGGTGAAAAGTGACTAACATGGTTAATTAGAACCAAAATGTGGACCAAAATTGACTTGTATGAATATGGCACTAAGAGGTGGTAAAAGGATTTCTAATTGCATGTACATGATGTTAACATGTTAATTGTACCAATATATGATGGCGAGTGACTCTTATAAGGTGCAAAGTGACTCTAATATGGTGAGAAGTCACTTACATGATTGATTAGAGCCAAAATGTGGCCCAAAATTGAATTATAGGAAAGGGGTACCAAGAGGTGGTTAAAGGATGTCTAATTGCATGTACATGATGTGAACATGTTAATTGTATCAATATACGGTGGCAAGTGACTCCTATAGGGTGCAAAGTGACTCTTATAGGGTGTAAAGGTACTCTAATATGGTGAACAGTGACTTACATGGTTGATTAGAGCCAAAATGTGGAACAAAATTAACTTGTATGAAAGTGGCATTAAGAGGTGGTAAAAGGATGTCAAATTGGATGTATATGATGTTAACATGTCAATTGTTGCATATATGGTGGAAAGTGACTCTTATAGGGTGCAAAGTGACTGTAATATGGTGAGAAGTGACTAAAATGGTTAATTAGAACCAAAATGTGGACCAAAATTGACTTGTATGAATATTGCACTAAGAGGTGGTAAAAGGATTTCTAATTGCATGTCCATGATGTTAACATGTTAATTGTACCAATATATGATGGCAAGTGACTTCTATAAGGTGCAAAGTGACTCTAATATGGTGAGAAGTCACTTACATGATTGATTAGAGCCAAAATCTGGCCCAAAATTGACTTGTACGAAAGGGGTACCAAGAGGTGATTAAAGGATGTCTAATTGCATGTACATGATGTTAACAAGTTAATTATATCAATATTTGGTGGCAAGTGACTCTTAAAGGGTGCAAAGTGACTCTAATATGGTGAAAAGTGACTAACATGGTTAATTAGAAACAAAATGTGGACCAAAATTGACTTGTATGAATATGGCACTAAGAGGTGGTAAAAGGATTTCTAATTGCATGTACATGATGTTAACATGTTAATTGTACCAATATATGATGGCAAGTGACTCTTATAAGGTGCAAAGTGACTCTAATATGGTGAGAAGTCACTTACATGATTGATTGGAGCCATAATGTGGCCCAAAATTGACTTGTAGGAAAGGGGTACCAAGAGGTGGTTAAAGGATGTCTAATTGCATTTACGTGATGTTAACATGTTAATTGTATCAATATATGGGGCAAGTGACTCTTATAGGGTGTAAAGGTACTCTAATATGGTGAACAGTGACTTACATGGTTGATTAGAGCCAAAATGTGGAACAAAATTAACTTGTATGAAAGTGGCATTAATAGGTGGTTAAAGGATGTCAAATTGGATGTATATGATGTTAACATGTCAATTGTTGCATATATGGTGGAAAGTGACTCTTATAGGGTGCAAAGTGACTCTAATATGGTGAGAAGTGACTAACATGGTTAATTAGAACCAAAATGTGGACCAAAATTGACTTGTATGAATATGGCACTAAGAGGTGGTAAAAGGATTTCTAATTGCATGTCCATGATGTTAACATGTTAATTGTACCAATATATGATGGCAAGTGACTCTTATAAGGTGCAAAGTGACTCTAATATGGTGAGAAGTCACTTACATGATTGATTAGAGCCAAAATGTGGCCCTAAATTGAATTGTACGAAAGGGGTACCAAGAGGTGGTTAAAGGATGTCTAATTGCATGTACATGATGTTAACATGTTAATTATATCAATATTTGGTGGCAAGTGACTCTTAAAGGGTGCAAAGTGACTCTAATATGGTGAAAAGTGACTAACATGGTTAATTAGAACCAAAATGTGGACCAAAATTGACTTGTATGAATATGGCACTAAGAGGTGGTAAAAGGATTTCTAATTGCATGTACATGATGTTAACATGTTAATTGTACCAATATATGATGGCAAGTGACTCTTATAAGGTGCAAAGTGACTCTAATATGGTGAGAAGTCACTTACATGATTGATTAGAGCCAAAATGTGGCCCAAAATTGACTTATAGGAAAGGGGTACCAAGAGGTGGTTAAAGGATGTCTAATTGCATGTACATGATGTGAACATGTTAATTGTATCAATATACGGTGGCAAGTGACTCCTATAGGGTGCAAAGTGACTCTTATAGGGTGTAAAGGTACTCTAATATGGTGAACAGTGACTTACATGGTTGATTAGAGCCAAAATGTGGAACAAAATTAACTTGTATGAAAGTGGCATTAAGAGGTGGTAAAAGGATGTCAAATTGGATGTATATGATGTTAACATGTCAATTGTTGCATATATGGTGGAAAGTGACTCTTATAGGGTGCAAAGTGACTGTAATATGGTGAGAAGTGACTAACATGGTTAATTAGAACCAAAATGTGGACCAAAATTGACTTGTATGAATATTGCACTAAGAGGTGGTAAAAGGATTTCTAATTGCATGTCCATGATGTTAACATGTTAATTGTACCAATATATGATGGCAAGTGACTTCTATAAGGTGCAAAGTGACTCTAATATGGTGAGAAGTCACTTACATGATTGATTAGAGCCAAAATCTGGCCCAAAATTGACTTGTACGAAAGGGGTACCAAGAGGTGATTAAAGGATGTCTAATTGCATGTACATGATGTTAACAAGTTAATTATATCAATATTTGGTGGCAAGTGACTCTTAAAGGGTGCAAAGTGACTCTAATATGGTGAAAAGTGACTAACATGGTTAATTAGAAACAAAATGTGGACCAAAATTGACTTGTATGAATATGGCACTAAGAGGTGGTAAAAGGATTTCTAATTGCATGTACATGATGTTAACATGTTAATTGTACCAATATATGATGGCAAGTGACTCTTATAAGGTGCAAAGTGACTCTAATATGGTGAGAAGTCACTTACATGATTGATTGGAGCCATAATGTGGCCCAAAATTGACTTGTAGGAAAGGGGTACCAAGAGGTGGTTAAAGGATGTCTAATTGCATTTACGTGATGTTAACATGTTAATTGTATCAATATATGGGGCAAGTGACTCTTATAGGGTGTAAAGGTACTCTAATATGGTGAACAGTGACTTACATGGTTGATTAGAGCCAAAATGTGGAACAAAATTAACTTGTATGAAAGTGGCATTAATAGGTGGTTAAAGGATGTCAAATTGGATGTATATGATGTTAACATGTCAATTGTTGCATATATGGTGGAAAGTGACTCTTATAGGGTGCAAAGTGACTCTAATATGGTGAGAAGTGACTAACATGGTTAATTAGAACCAAAATGTGGACCAAAATTGACTTGTATGAATATGGCACTAAGAGGTGGTAAAAGGATTTCTAATTGCATGTCCATGATGTTAACATGTTAATTGTACCAATATATGATGGCAAGTGACTCTTATAAGGTGCAAAGTGACTCTAATATGGTGAGAAGTCACTTACATGATTGATTAGAGCCAAAATGTGGCCCTAAATTGACTTGTACGAAAGGGGTACCAAGAGGTGGTTAAAGGATGTCTAATTGCATGTACATGATGTTAACATGTTAATTATATCAATATTTGGTGGCAAGTGACTCTTAAAGGGTGCAAAGTGACTCTAATATGGTGAAAAGTGACTAACATGGTTAATTAGAACCAAAATGTGGACCAAAATTGACTTGTATGAATATGGCACTAAGAGGTGGTAAAAGGATTTCTAATTGCATGTACATGATGTTAACATGTTAATTGTACCAATATATGATGGCGAGTGACTCTTATAAGGTGCAAAGTGACTCTAATATGGTGAGAAGTCACTTACATGATTGATTAGAGCCAAAATGTGGCCCAAAATTGAATTATAGGAAAGGGGTACCAAGAGGTGGTTAAAGGATGTCTAATTGCATGTACATGATGTGAACATGTTAATTGTATCAATATACGGTGGCAAGTGACTCCTATAGGGTGCAAAGTGACTCTTATAGGGTGTAAAGGTACTCTAATATGGTGAACAGTGACTTACATGGTTGATTAGAGCCAAAATGTGGAACAAAATTAACTTGTATGAAAGTGGCATTAAGAGGTGGTAAAGGATGTCAAATTGGATGTATATGATGTTAACATGTCAATTGTTGCATATATGGTGGAAAGTGACTCTTATAGGGTGCAAAGTGACTCTAATATGGTGAGAAGTGACTAAAATGGTTAATTAGAACCAAAATGTGGACCAAAATTGACTTGTATGAATATTGCACTAAGAGGTGGTAAAAGGATTTCTAATTGCATGTCCATGATGTTAACATGTTAATTGTACCAATATATGATGGCAAGTGACTTCTATAAGGTGCAAAGTGACTCTAATATGGTGAGAAGTCACTTACATGATTGATTAGAGCCAAAATCTGGCCCAAAATTGACTTGTACGAAAGGGGTACCAAGAGGTGATTAAAGGATGTCTAATTGCATGTACATGATGTTAACAAGTTAATTATATCAATATTTGGTGGCAAGTGACTCTTAAAGGGTGCAAAGTGACTCTAATATGGTGAAAAGTGACTAACATGGTTAATTAGAAACAAAATGTGGACCAAAATTGACTTGTATGAATATGGCACTAAGAGGTGGTAAAAGGATTTCTAATTGCATGTACATGATGTTAACATGTTAATTGTACCAATATATGATGGCAAGTGACTCTTATAAGGTGCAAAGTGACTCTAATATGGTGAGAAGTCACTTACATGATTGATTGGAGCCATAATGTGGCCCAAAATTGACTTGTAGGAAAGGGGTACCAAGAGGTGGTTAAAGGATGTCTAATTGCATTTACGTGATGTTAACATGTTAATTGTATCAATATATGGGGCAAGTGACTCTTATAGGGTGTAAAGGTACTCTAATATGGTGAACAGTGACTTACATGGTTGATTAGAGCCAAAATGTGGAACAAAATTAACTTGTATGAAAGTGGCATTAATAGGTGGTTAAAGGATGTCAAATTGGATGTATATGATGTTAACATGTCAATTGTTGCATATATGGTGGAAAGTGACTCTTATAGGGTGCAAAGTGACTCTAATATGGTGAGAAGTGACTAACATGGTTAATTAGAACCAAAATGTGGACCAAAATTGACTTGTATGAATATGGCACTAAGAGGTGGTAAAAGGATTTCTAATTGCATGTCCATGATGTTAACATGTTAATTGTACCAATATATGATGGCAAGTGACTCTTATAAGGTGCAAAGTGACTCTAATATGGTGAGAAGTCACTTACATGATTGATTAGAGCCAAAATGTGGCCCTAAATTGACTTGTACGAAAGGGGTACCAAGAGGTGGTTAAAGGATGTCTAATTGCATGTACATGATGTTAACATGTTAATTATATCAATATTTGGTGGCAAGTGACTCTTAAAGGGTGCAAAGTGACTCTAATATGGTGAAAAGTGACTAACATGGTTAATTAGAACCAAAATGTGGACCAAAATTGACTTGTATGAATATGGCACTAAGAGGTGGTAAAAGGATTTCTAATTGCATGTACATGATGTTAACATGTTAATTGTACCAATATATGATGGCAAGTGACTCTTATAAGGTGCAAAGTGACTCTAATATGGTGAGAAGTCACTTACATGATTGATTAGAGCCAAAATGTGGCCCAAAATTGAATTATAGGAAAGGGGTACCAAGAGGTGGTTAAAGGATGTCTAATTGCATGTACATGATGTGAACATGTTAATTGTATCAATATACGGTGGCAAGTGACTCCTATAGGGTGCAAAGTGACTCTTATAGGGTGTAAAGGTACTCTAATATGGTGAACAGTGACTTACATGGTTGATTAGAGCCAAAATGTGGAACAAAATTAACTTGTATGAAAGTGGCATTAAGAGGTGGTAAAAGGATGTCAAATTGGATGTATATGATGTTAACATGTCAATTGTTGCATATATGGTGGAAAGTGACTCTTATAGGGTGCAAAGTGACTGTAATATGGTGAGAAGTGACTAAAATGGTTAATTAGAACCAAAATGTGGACCAAAATTGACTTGTATGAATATTGCACTAAGAGGTGGTAAAAGGATTTCTAATTGCATGTCCATGATGTTAACATGTTAATTGTACCAATATATGATGGCAAGTGACTTCTTATAAGGTGCAAAGTGACTCTAATATGGTGAGAAGTCACTTACATGATTGATTAGAGCCAAAATCTGGCCCAAAATTGACTTGTACGAAAGGGGTACCAAGAGGTGATTAAAGGATGTCTAATTGCATGTACATGATGTTAACAAGTTAATTATATCAATATTTGGTGGCAAGTGACTCTTAAAGGGTGCAAAGTGACTCTAATATGGTGAAAAGTGACTAACATGGTTAATTAGAAACAAAATGTGGACCAAAATTGACTTGTATGAATATGGCACTAAGAGGTGGTAAAAGGATTTCTAATTGCATGTACATGATGTTAACATGTTAATTGTACCAATATATGATGGCAAGTGACTCTTATAAGGTGCAAAGTGACTCTAATATGGTGAGAAGTCACTTACATGATTGATTGGAGCCAAAATGTGGCCCAAAATTGACTTGTAGGAAAGGGGTACCAAGAGGTGGTTAAAGGATGTCTAATTGCATTTACGTGATGTTAACATGTTAATTGTATCAATATATGGGGCAAGTGACTCTTATAGGGTGTAAAGGTACTCTAATATGGTGAACAGTGACTTACATGGTTGATTAGAGCCAAAATGTGGAACAAAATTAACTTGTATGAAAGTGGCATTAATAGGTGGTTAAAGGATGTCAAATTGGATGTATATGATGTTAACATGTCAATTGTTGCATATATGGTGGAAAGTGACTCTTATAGGGTGCAAAGTGACTCTAATATGGTGAGAAGTGACTAACATGGTTAATTAGAACCAAAATGTGGACCAAAATTGACTTGTATGAATATGGCACTAAGAGGTGGTAAAAGGATTTCTAATTGCATGTCCATGATGTTAACATGTTAATTGTACCAATATATGATGGCAAGTGACTCTTATAAGGTGCAAAGTGACTCTAATATGGTGAGAAGTCACTTACATGATTGATTAGAGCCAAAATGTGGCCCTAAATTGAATTGTACGAAAGGGGTACCAAGAGGTGGTTAAAGGATGTCTAATTGCATGTACATGATGTTAACATGTTAATTATATCAATATTTGGTGGCAAGTGACTCTTAAAGGGTGCAAAGTGACTCTAATATGGTGAAAAGTGACTAACATGGTTAATTAGAACCAAAATGTGGACCAAAATTGACTTGTATGAATATGGCACTAAGAGGTGGTAAAAGGATTTCTAATTGCATGTACATGATGTTAACATGTTAATTGTACCAATATATGATGGCGAGTGACTCTTATAAGGTGCAAAGTGACTCTAATATGGTGAGAAGTCACTTACATGATTGATTAGAGCCAAAATGTGGCCCAAAATTGAATTATAGGAAAGGGGTACCAAGAGGTGGTTAAAGGATGTCTAATTGCATGTACATGATGTGAACATGTTAATTGTATCAATATACGGTGGCAAGTGACTCCTATAGGGTGCAAAGTGACTCTTATAGGGTGTAAAGGTACTCTAATATGGTGAACAGTGACTTACATGGTTGATTAGAGCCAAAATGTGGAACAAAATTAACTTGTATGAAAGTGGCATTAAGAGGTGGTAAAAGGATGTCAAATTGGATGTATATGATGTTAACATGTCAATTGTTGCATATATGGTGGAAAGTGACTCTTATAGGGTGCAAAGTGACTGTAATATGGTGAGAAGTGACTAACATGGTTAATTAGAACCAAAATGTGGACCAAAATTGACTTGTATGAAAGGGTTACCAAGAGGTGATTAAAGGATGTCTAATTGCATGTACATGATGTTAACAAGTTAATTATATCAATATTTGGTGGCAAGTGACTCTTAAAGGGTGCAAAGTGACTCTAATATGGTGAAAAGTGACTAACATGGTTAATTAGAAACAAAATGTGGACCAAAATTGACTTGTATGAATATGGCACTAAGAGGTGGTAAAAGGATTTCTAATTGCCTGTACATGATTTTAACATGTTAATTGTACCAATATATGATGGCAAGTGACTCTTATAAGGTGCAAAGTGACTCTAATATGGTGAGAAGTCACTTACATGATTGATTGGAGCCAAAATGTGGCCCAAAATTGACTTGTAGGAAAGGGGTACCAAGAGGTGGTTAAAGGATGTCTAATTGCATTTACGTGATGTTAACATGTTAATTGTATCAATATATGGGGCAAGTGACTCTTATAGGGTGTAAAGGTACTCTAATATGGTGAACAGTGACTTACATGGTTGATTAGAGCCAAAATGTGGAACAAAATTAACTTGTATGAAAGTGGCATTAATAGGTGGTTAAAGGATGTCAAATTGGATGTATATGATGTTAACATGTCAATTGTTGCATATATGGTGGAAAGTGACTCTTATAGGGTGCAAAGTGACTCTAATATGGTGAGAAGTGACTAACATGGTTAATTAGAACCAAAATGTGGACCAAAATTGACTTGTATGAATATGGCACTAAGAGGTGGTAAAAGGATTTCTAATTGCATGTCCATGATGTTAACATGTTAATTGTACCAATATATGATGGCAAGTGACTCTTATAAGGTGCAAAGTGACTCTAATATGGTGAGAAGTCACTTACATGATTGATTAGAGCCAAAATGTGGCCCTAAATTGAATTGTACGAAAGGGGTACCAAGAGGTGGTTAAAGGATGTCTAATTGCATGTACATGATGTTAACATGTTAATTATATCAATATTTGGTGGCAAGTGACTCTTAAAGGGTGCAAAGTGACTCTAATATGGTGAAAAGTGACTAACATGGTTAATTAGAACCAAAATGTGGACCAAAATTGACTTGTATGAATATGGCACTAAGAGGTGGTAAAAGGATTTCTAATTGCATGTACATGATGTTAACATGTTAATTGTACCAATATATGATGGCAAGTGACTCTTATAAGGTGCAAAGTGACTCTAATATGGTGAGAAGTCACTTACATGATTGATTAGAGCCAAAATGTGGCCCAAAATTGAATTATAGGAAAGGGGTACCAAGAGGTGGTTAAAGGATGTCTAATTGCATGTACATGATGTGAACATGTTAATTGTATCAATATACGGTGGCAAGTGACTCCTATAGGGTGCAAAGTGACTCTTATAGGGTGTAAAGGTACTCTAATATGGTGAACAGTGACTTACATGGTTGATTAGAGCCAAAATGTGGAACAAAATTAACTTGTATGAAAGTGGCATTAAGAGGTGGTAAAAGGATGTCAAATTGGATGTATATGATGTTAACATGTCAATTGTTGCATATATGGTGGAAAGTGACTCTTATAGGGTGCAAAGTGACTCTAATATGGTGAGAAGTGACTAAAATGGTTAATTAGAACCAAAATGTGGACCAAAATTGACTTGTATGAATATTGCACTAAGAGGTGGTAAAAGGATTTCTAATTGCATGTCCATGATGTTAACATGTTAATTGTACCAATATATGATGGCAAGTGACTTTTATAAGGTGCAAAGTGACTCTAATATGGTGAGAAGTCACTTACATGATTGATTAGAGCCAAAATCTGGCCCAAAATTGACTTGTATGAAAGGGGTACCAAGAGGTGATTAAAGGATGTCTAATTGCATGTACATGATGTTAACAAGTTAATTATATCAATATTTGGTGGCAAGTGACTCTTAAAGGGTGCAAAGTGACTCTAATATGGTGAAAAGTGACTAACATGGTTAATTAGAAACAAAATGTGGACCAAAATTGACTTGTATGAATATGGCACTAAGAGGTGGTAAAAGGATTTCTAATTGCATGTACATGATTTTAACATGTTAATTGTACCAATATATGATGGCAAGTGACTCTTATAAGGTGCAAAGTGACTCTAATATGGTGAGAAGTCACTTACATGATTGATTGGAGCCAAAATGTGGCCCAAAATTGACTTGTAGGAAAGGGGTACCAAGTGGTGGTTAAAGGATGTCTAATTGCATTTACGTGATGTTAACATGTTAATTGTATCAATATATGGGGCAAGTGACTCTTATAGGGTGTAAAGGTACTCTAATATGGTGAACAGTGACTTACATGGTTGATTAGAGCCAAAATGTGGAACAAAATTAACTTGTATGAAAGTGGCATTAATAGGTGGTTAAAGGATGTCAAATTGGATGTATATGATGTTAACATGTCAATTGTTGCATATATGGTGGAAAGTGACTCTTATAGGGTGCAAAGTGACTCTAATATGGTGAGAAGTGACTAACATGGTTAATTAGAACCAAAATGTGGACCAAAATTGACTTGTATGAATATGGCACTAAGAGGTGGTAAAAGGATTTCTAATTGCATGTCCATGATGTTAACATGTTAATTGTACCAATATATGATGGCAAGTGACTCTTATAAGGTGCAAAGTGACTCTAATATGGTGAGAAGTCACTTACATGATTGATTAGAGCCAAAATGTGGCCCTAAATTGAATTGTACGAAAGGGGTACCAAGAGGTGGTTAAAGGATGTCTAATTGCATGTACATGATGTTAACATGTTAATTATATCAATATTTGGTGGCAAGTGACTCTTAAAGGGTGCAAAGTGACTCTAATATGGTGAAAAGTGACTAACATGGTTAATTAGAACCAAAATGTGGACCAAAATTGACTTGTATGAATATGGCACTAAGAGGTGGTAAAAGGATTTCTAATTGCATGTACATGATGTTAACATGTTAATTGTACCAATATATGATGGCGAGTGACTCTTATAAGGTGCAAAGTGACTCTAATATGGTGAGAAGTCACTTACATGATTGATTAGAGCCAAAATGTGGCCCAAAATTGAATTATAGGAAAGGGATACCAAGAGGTGGTTAAAGGATGTCTAATTGCATGTACATGATGTGAACATGTTAATTGTATCAATATACGGTGGCAAGTGACTCCTATAGGGTGCAAAGTGACTCTTATAGGGTGTAAAGGTACTCTAATATGGTGAACAGTGACTTACATGGTTGATTAGAGCCAAAATGTGGAACAAAATTAACTTGTATGAAAGTGGCATTAAGAGGTGGTAAAAGGATGTCAAATTGGATGTATATGATGTTAACATGTCAATTGTTGCATATATGGTGGAAAGTGACTCTTATAGGGTGCAAAGTGACTGTAATATGGTGAGAAGTGACTAACATGGTTAATTAGAACCAAAATGTGGACCAAAATTGACTTGTATGAATATGGCACTAAGAGGTGGTAAAAGGATTTCTAATTGCATGTACATGATGTTAACATGTTAATTGTACCAATATATGATGGCAAGTGACTCTTATAAGGTGCAAAGTGACTCTAATATGGTGAGAAGTCACTTACATGATTGATTACAGCCAAAATGTGGCCCTAAATTGAATTGTACGAAAGGGGTACCAAGAGGTGGTTAAAGGATGTCTAATTGCATGTACATGATGTGAACATGTTAATTGTATCAATATACGGTGGCAAGTGACTCCTATAGGGTGCAAAGTGACTCTTATAGGGTGTAAAGGTACTCTAATATGGTGAACAGTGACTTACATGGTTGATTAGAGCTAAAATGTGGAACAAAATTAACTTGTATGAAAGTGGCATTAAGAGGTGGTAAAAGGATGTCAAATTGGATGTATATGATGTTAACATGTCAATTGTTGCATATATGGTGGAAAGTGACTCTTATAGGGTGCAAAGTGACTGTAATATGGTGAGAAGTGACTAACATGGTTAATTAGAACCAAAATGTGGACCAAAATTGACTTGTATGAATATGGCACTAAGAGGTGGTAAAAGGATTTCTAATTGCATGTACATGATGTTAACATGTTAATTGTACCAATATATGATGGCGAGTGACTCTTATAAGGTGCAAAGTGACTCTAATATGGTGAGAAGTCACTTACATGATTGATTGGAGCCAAAATGTTGCCCAAAATTGACTTGTAGGAAAGGGGTACCAAGTGGTGGTTAAAGGATGTCTAATTGCATTTACGTGATGTTAATATGTTAATTGTATCAATATATGGGGCAAGTGACTCTTATAGGGTGTAAAGGTACTGTAATATGGTGAACAGTGACTTACATGGTTGATTAGAGCCAAAATGTGGAACAAAATTAACTTGTATGAAAGTAGCATTAATAGGTGGTTAAAGGATGTCAAATTGGATGTATATGATGTTAACATGTCAATTGTTGCATATATGGTGGAAAGTGACTCTTATAGGGTGCAAAGTGACTCTAATATGGTGAGAAGTGACTAACATGGTTAATTAGAACCAAAATGTGGACCAAAATTTACTTGTATGAATATGGCACTAAGAGGTGGTAAAAGGATTTCTAATTGCATGTCCATGATGTTAACATGTTAATTGTACCAATATATGATGGCAAGTGACTCTTATAAGGTGCAAAGTGACTCTAATATGGTGAGAAGTCACTTACATGATTGATTACAGCCAAAATGTGGCCCTAAATTGAATTGTACGAAAGGGGTACCAAGAGGTGGTTAAAGGATGTCTAATTGCATGTACATGATGTTAACATGTTAATTATATCAATATTTGGTGGCAAGTGACTCTTAAAGGGTGCAAAGTGACTCTAATATGGTGAAAAGTGACTAACATGGTTAATTAGAACCAAAATGTGGACCAAAATTGACTTGTATGAATATGGCACTAAGAGGTGGTAAAAGGATTTCTAATTGCATGTACATGATGTTAACATGTTAATTGTACCAATATATGATGGCGAGTGACTCTTATAAGGTGCAAAGTGACTCTAATATGGTGAGAAGTCACTTACATGATTGATTAGAGCCAAAATGTGCCCCAAAATTGAATTATAGGAAAAGGATACCAAGAGGTGGTTAAAGGATGTCTAATTGCATGTACATGATGTGAACATGTTAATTGTATCAATATACGGTGGCAAGTGACTCCTATAGGGTGCAAAGTGACTCTTATAGGGTGTAAAGGTAATCTAATATGGTGAACAGTGACTTACATGGTTGATTAGAGCCAAAATGTGGAACAAAATTAACTTGTATGAAAGTGGCATTAAGAGGTGGTAAAAGGATGTCAAATTGGATGTATATGATGTTAACATGTCAATTGTTGCATATATGGTGGAAAGTGACTCTTATAGGGTGCAAAGTGACTGTAATATGGTGAGAAGTGACTAACATGGTTAATTAGAACCAAAATGTGGACCAAAATTGACTTGTATGAATATGGCACTAAGAGGTGGTAAAAGGATTTCTAATTGCATGTACATGATGTTAACATGTTAATTGTACCAATATATGATGGCAAGTGACTCTTATAAGGTGCAAAGTGACTCTAATATGGTGAGAAGTCACTTACATGATTGATTAGAGCCAAAATGTGGCCCAAAATTGAATTATAGGAAAGGGGTACCAAGAGGTGGTTAAAGGATGTCTAATTGCATGTACATGATGTGAACATGTTAATTGTATCAATATACGGTGGCAAGTGACTCCTATAGGGTGCAAAGTGACTCTTATAGGGTGTAAAGGTACTCTAATATGGTGAACAGTGACTTACATGGTTGATTAGAGCTAAAATGTGGAACAAAATTAACTTGTATGAAAGTGGCATTAAGAGGTGGTAAAAGGATGTCAAATTGGATGTATATGATGTTAACATGTCAATTGTTGCATATATGGTGGAAAGTGACTCTTATAGGGTGCAAAGTGACTCTAATATGGTGAGAAGTGACTAAAATGGTTAATTAGAACCAAAATGTGGACCAAAATTGACTTGTATGAATATTGCACTAAGAGGTGGTAAAAGGATTTCTAATTGCATGTCCATGATGTTAACATGTTAATTGTACCAATATATGATGGCAAGTGACTTTTATAAGGCGCAAAGTGACTCTAATATGGTGAGAAGTCACTTACATGATTGATTAGAGCCAAAATCTGGCCCAAAATTGACTTGTATGAAAGGGTTACCAAGAGGTGATTAAAGGATGTCTAATTGCATGTACATGATGTTAACAAGTTAATTATATCAATATTTGGTGGCAAGTGACTCTTAAAGGGTGCAAAGTGACTCTAATATGGTGAAAAGTGACTAACATGGTTAATTAGAAACAAAATGTGGACCAAAATTGACTTGTATGAATATGGCACTAAGAGGTGGTAAAAGGATTTCTAATTGCCTGTACATGATTTTAACATGTTAATTGTACCAATATATGATGGCAAGTGACTCTTATAAGGTGCAAAGTGACTCTAATATGGTGAGAAGTCACTTACATGATTGATTAGAGCCAAAATGTGGCCCTAAATTGAATTGTACGAAAGGGGTACCAAGAGGTGGTTAAAGGATGTCTAATTGCATGTACATGATGTTAACATGTTAATTATATCAATATTTGGTGGCAAGTGACTCTTAAAGGGTGCAAAGTGACTCTAATATGGTGAAAAGTGACTAACATGGTTAATTAGAACCAAAATGTGGACCAAAATTGACTTGTATGAATATGGCACTAAGAGGTGGTAAAAGGATTTCTAATTGCATGTACATGATGTTAACATGTTAATTGTACCAATATATGATGGCAAGTGACTCTTATAAGGTGCAAAGTGACTCTAATATGGTGAGAAGTCACTTACATGATTGATTAGAGCCAAAATGTGGCCCAAAATTGAATTATAGGAAAGGGGTACCAAGAGGTGGTTAAAGGATGTCTAATTGCATGTACATGATGTGATCATGTTAATTGTATCAATATACGGTGGCAAGTGACTCCTATAGGGTGCAAAGTGACTCTTATAGGGTGTAAAGGTACTCTAATATGGTGAACAGTGACTTACATGGTTGATTAGAGCTAAAATGTGGAACAAAATTAACTTGTATGAAAGTGGCATTAAGAGGTGGTAAAAGGATGTCAAATTGGATGTATATGATGTTAACATGTCAATTGTTGCATATATGGTGGAAAGTGACTCTTATAGGGTGCAAAGTGACTCTAATATGGTGAGAAGTGACTAAAATGGTTAATTAGAACCAAAATGTGGACCAAAATTGACTTGTATGAATATTGCACTAAGAGGTGGTAAAAGGATTTCTAATTGCATGTCCATGATGTTAACATGTTAATTGTACCAATATATGATGGCAAGTGACTTTTATAAGGCGCAAAGTGACTCTAATATGGTGAGAAGTCACTTACATGATTGATTAGAGCCAAAATCTGGCCCAAAATTGACTTGTATGAAAGGGTTACCAAGAGGTGATTAAAGGATGTCTAATTGCATGTACATGATGTTAACAAGTTAATTATATCAATATTTGGTGGCAAGTGACTCTTAAAGGGTGCAAAGTGACTCTAATATGGTGAAAAGTGACTAACATGGTTAATTAGAAACAAAATGTGGACCAAAATTGACTTGTATGAATATGGCACTAAGAGGTGGTAAAAGGATTTCTAATTGCCTGTACATGATTTTAACATGTTAATTGTACCAATATATGATGGCAAGTGACTCTTATAAGGTGCAAAGTGACTCTAATATGGTGAGAAGTCACTTACATGATTGATTAGAGCCAAAATGTGGCCCTAAATTGAATTGTACGAAAGGGGTACCAAGAGGTGGTTAAAGGATGTCTAATTGCATGTACATGATGTTAACATGTTAATTATATCAATATTTGGTGGCAAGTGACTCTTAAAGGGTGCAAAGTGACTCTAATATGGTGAAAAGTGACTAACATGGTTAATTAGAACCAAAATGTGGACCAAAATTGACTTGTATGAATATGGCACTAAGAGGTGGTAAAAGGATTTCTAATTGCATGTACATGATGTTAACATGTTAATTGTACCAATATATGATGGCAAGTGACTCTTATAAGGTGCAAAGTGACTCTAATATGGTGAGAAGTCACTTACATGATTGATTAGAGCCAAAATGTGGCCCAAAATTGAATTATAGGAAAGGGGTACCAAGAGGTGGTTAAAGGATGTCTAATTGCATGTACATGATGTGATCATGTTAATTGTATCAATATACGGTGGCAAGTGACTCCTATAGGGTGCAAAGTGACTCTTATAGGGTGTAAAGGTACTCTAATATGGTGAACAGTGACTTACATGGTTGATTAGAGCTAAAATGTGGAACAAAATTAACTTGTATGAAAGTGGCATTAAGAGGTGGTAAAAGGATGTCAAATTGGATGTATATGATGTTAACATGTCAATTGTTGCATATATGGTGGAAAGTGACTCTTATAGGGTGCAAAGTGACTCTAATATGGTGAGAAGTGACTAAAATGGTTAATTAGAACCAAAATGTGGACCAAAATTGACTTGTATGAATATTGCACTAAGAGGTGGTAAAAGGATTTCTAATTGCATGTCCATGATGTTAACATGTTAATTGTACCAATATATGATGGCAAGTGACTTTTATAAGGCGCAAAGTGACTCTAATATGGTGAGAAGTCACTTACATGATTGATTAGAGCCAAAATCTGGCCCAAAATTGACTTGTATGAAAGGGTTACCAAGAGGTGATTAAAGGATGTCTAATTGCATGTACATGATGTTAACAAGTTAATTATATCAATATTTGGTGGCAAGTGACTCTTAAAGGGTGCAAAGTGACTCTAATATGGTGAAAAGTGACTAACATGGTTAATTAGAAACAAAATGTGGACCAAAATTGACTTGTATGAATATGGCACTAAGAGGTGGTAAAAGGATTTCTAATTGCCTGTACATGATTTTAACATGTTAATTGTACCAATATATGATGGCAAGTGACTCTTATAAGGTGCAAAGTGACTCTAATATGGTGAGAAGTCACTTACATGATTGATTGGAGCCAAAATGTTGCCCAAAATTGACTTGTAGGAAAGGGGTACCAAGTGGTGGTTAAAGAATGTCTAATTGCATTTACGTGATGTTAACATGTTAATTGTATCAATATATGGGGCAAGTGACTCTTATAGGGTGTAAAGGTACTGTAATATGGTGAACAGTGACTTACATGGTTGATTAGAGCCAAAATGTGGAACAAAATTAACTTGTATGAAAGTAGCATTAATAGGTGGTTAAAGGATGTCAAATTGGATGTATATGATGTTAACATGTCAATTGTTGCATATATGGTGGAAAGTGACTCTTATAGGGTGCAAAGTGACTCTAATATGGTGAGAAGTGACTAACATGGTTAATTAGAACCAAAATGTGGACCAAAATTTACTTGTATGAATATGGCACTAAGAGGTGGTAAAAGGATTTCTAATTGCATGTCCATGATGTTAACATGTTAATTGTACCAATATATGATGGCAAGTGACTCTTATAAGGTGCAAAGTGACTCTAATATGGTGAGAAGTCACTTACATGATTGATTACAGCCAAAATGTGGCCCTAAATTGAATTGTACGAAAGGGGTACCAAGAGGTGGTTAAAGGATGTCTAATTGCATGTACATGATGTTAACATGTTAATTATATCAATATTTGGTGGCAAGTGACTCTTAAAGGGTGCAAAGTGACTCTAATATGGTGAAAAGTGACTAATATGGTTAATTAGAACCAAAATGTGGACCAAAATTGACTTGTATGAATATGGCACTAAGAGGTGGTAAAAGGATTTCTAATTGCATGTACATGATGTTAACATGTTAATTGTACCAATATATGATGGCGAGTGACTCTTATAAGGTGCAAAGTGACTCTAATATGGTGAAAAGTCACTTACATGATTGATTAGAGCCAAAATGTGTCCCAAAATTGAATTATAGGAAAAGGATACCAAGAGGTGGTTAAAGGATGTCTAATTGCATGTACATGATGTGAACATGTTAATTGTATCAATATACGGTGGCAAGTGACTCCTATAGGGTGCAAAGTGACTCTTATAGGGTGTAAAGGTAATCTAATATGGTGAACAGTGACTTACATGGTTGATTAGAGCCAAAATGTGGAACAAAATTAACTTGTATGAAAGTGGCATTAAGAGGTGGTAAAAGGATGTCAAATTGGATGTATATGATGTTAACATGTCAATTGTTGCATATATGGTGGAAAGTGACTCTTATAGGGTGCAAAGTGACTGTAATATGGTGAGAAGTGACTAACATGGTTAATTAGAACCAAAATGTGGACCAAAATTGACTTGTATGAATATGGCACTAAGAGGTGGTAAAAGGATTTCTAATTGCATGTACATGATGTTAACATGTTAATTGTACCAATATATGATGGCAAGTGACTCTTATAAGGTGCAAAGTGACTCTAATATGGTGAGAAGTCACTTACATGATTGATTACAGCCAAAATGTGGCCCTAAATTGAATTGTACGAAAGGGGTACCAAGAGGTGGTTAAAGGATGTCTAATTGCATGTACATGATGTGAACATGTTAATTGTATCAATATACGGTGGCAAGTGACTCCTATAGGGTGCAAAGTGACTCTTATAGGGTGTAAAGGTACTCTAATATGGTGAACAGTGACTTACATGGTTGATTAGAGCTAAAATGTGGAACAAAATTAACTTGTATGAAAGTGGCATTAAGAGGTGGTAAAAGGATGTCAAATTGGATGTATATGATGTTAACATGTCAATTGTTGCATATATGGTGGAAAGTGACTCTTATAGGGTGCAAAGTGACTGTAATATGGTGAGAAGTGACTAACATGGTTAATTAGAACCAAAATGTGGACCAAAATTGACTTGTATGAATATGGCACTAAGAGGTGGTAAAAGGATTTCTAATTGCATGTACATGATGTTAACATGTTAATTGTACCAATATATGATGGCGAGTGACTCTTATAAGGTGCAAAGTGACTCTAATATGGTGAGAAGTCACTTACATGATTGATTGGAGCCAAAATGTTGCCCAAAATTGACTTGTAGGAAAGGGGTACCAAGTGGTGGTTAAAGGATGTCTAATTGCATTTACGTGATGTTAATATGTTAATTGTATCAATATATGGGGCAAGTGACTCTTATAG
This sequence comes from Apium graveolens, assembly GCF_009905375.1. Lineage (NCBI taxonomy): Eukaryota > Viridiplantae > Streptophyta > Magnoliopsida > Apiales > Apiaceae > Apium > Apium graveolens. The sequence goes on along the minus strand of NW_027417901.1, from coordinate 85,495 downwards.
GGTGTAAAGGTACTGTAATATGGTGAACAGTGACTTACATGGTTGATTAGAGCCAAAATGTGGAACAAAATTAACTTGTATGAAAGTAGCATTAATAGGTGGTTAAAGGATGTCAAATTGGATGTATATGATGTTAACATGTCAATTGTTGCATATATGGTGGAAAGTGACTCTTATAGGGTGCAAAGTGACTCTAATATGGTGAGAAGTGACTAACATGGTTAATTAGAACCAAAATGTGGACCAAAATTTACTTGTATGAATATGGCACTAAGAGGTGGTAAAAGGATTTCTAATTGCATGTCCATGATGTTAACATGTTAATTGTACCAATATATGATGGCAAGTGACTCTTATAAGGTGCAAAGTGACTCTAATATGGTGAGAAGTCACTTACATGATTGATTACAGCCAAAATGTGGCCCTAAATTGAATTGTACGAAAGGGGTACCAAGAGGTGGTTAAAGGATGTCTAATTGCATGTACATGATGTTAACATGTTAATTATATCAATATTTGGTGGCAAGTGACTCTTAAAGGGTGCAAAGTGACTCTAATATGGTGAAAAGTGACTAACATGGTTAATTAGAACCAAAATGTGGACCAAAATTGACTTGTATGAATATGGCACTAAGAGGTGGTAAAAGGATTTCTAATTGCATGTACATGATGTTAACATGTTAATTGTACCAATATATGATGGCGAGTGACTCTTATAAGGTGCAAAGTGACTCTAATATGGTGAGAAGTCACTTACATGATTGATTAGAGCCAAAATGTGCCCCAAAATTGAATTATAGGAAAAGGATACCAAGAGGTGGTTAAAGGATGTCTAATTGCATGTACATGATGTGAACATGTTAATTGTATCAATATACGGTGGCAAGTGACTCCTATAGGGTGCAAAGTGACTCTTATAGGGTGTAAAGGTAATCTAATATGGTGAACAGTGACTTACATGGTTGATTAGAGCCAAAATGTGGAACAAAATTAACTTGTATGAAAGTGGCATTAAGAGGTGGTAAAAGGATGTCAAATTGGATGTATATGATGTTAACATGTCAATTGTTGCATATATGGTGGAAAGTGACTCTTATAGGGTGCAAAGTGACTGTAATATGGTGAGAAGTGACTAACATGGTTAATTAGAACCAAAATGTGGACCAAAATTGACTTGTATGAATATGGCACTAAGAGGTGGTAAAAGGATTTCTAATTGCATGTACATGATGTTAACATGTTAATTGTACCAATATATGATGGCAAGTGACTCTTATAAGGTGCAAAGTGACTCTAATATGGTGAGAAGTCACTTACATGATTGATTAGAGCCAAAATGTGGCCCAAAATTGAATTATAGGAAAGGGGTACCAAGAGGTGGTTAAAGGATGTCTAATTGCATGTACATGATGTGAACATGTTAATTGTATCAATATACGGTGGCAAGTGACTCCTATAGGGTGCAAAGTGACTCTTATAGGGTGTAAAGGTACTCTAATATGGTGAACAGTGACTTACATGGTTGATTAGAGCTAAAATGTGGAACAAAATTAACTTGTATGAAAGTGGCATTAAGAGGTGGTAAAAGGATGTCAAATTGGATGTATATGATGTTAACATGTCAATTGTTGCATATATGGTGGAAAGTGACTCTTATAGGGTGCAAAGTGACTCTAATATGGTGAGAAGTGACTAAAATGGTTAATTAGAACCAAAATGTGGACCAAAATTGACTTGTATGAATATTGCACTAAGAGGTGGTAAAAGGATTTCTAATTGCATGTCCATGATGTTAACATGTTAATTGTACCAATATATGATGGCAAGTGACTTTTATAAGGCGCAAAGTGACTCTAATATGGTGAGAAGTCACTTACATGATTGATTAGAGCCAAAATCTGGCCCAAAATTGACTTGTATGAAAGGGTTACCAAGAGGTGATTAAAGGATGTCTAATTGCATGTACATGATGTTAACAAGTTAATTATATCAATATTTGGTGGCAAGTGACTCTTAAAGGGTGCAAAGTGACTCTAATATGGTGAAAAGTGACTAACATGGTTAATTAGAAACAAAATGTGGACCAAAATTGACTTGTATGAATATGGCACTAAGAGGTGGTAAAAGGATTTCTAATTGCCTGTACATGATTTTAACATGTTAATTGTACCAATATATGATGGCAAGTGACTCTTATAAGGTGCAAAGTGACTCTAATATGGTGAGAAGTCACTTACATGATTGATTGGAGCCAAAATGTTGCCCAAAATTGACTTGTAGGAAAGGGGTACCAAGTGGTGGTTAAAGGATGTCTAATTGCATTTACGTGATGTTAACATGTTAATTGTATCAATATGTGGGGCAAGTGACTCTTATAGGGTGTAAAGGTACTGTAATATGGTGAACAGTGACTTACATGGTTGATTAGAGCCAAAATGTGGAACAAAATTAACTTGTATGAAAGTAGCATTAATAGGTGGTTAAAGGATGTTAAATTGGATGTATTTGATGTTAAAATGTCAATTGTTGCATATATGGTGGAAAGTGACTCTTATAGGGTGCAAAGTGACTCTAATATGGTGAGAAGTGACTAACATGGTTAATTAGAACCAAAATGTGGACCAAAATTTACTTGTATGAATATGGCACTAAGAGGTGGTAAAAGGATTTCTAATTGCATGTCCATGATGTTAACATGTTAATTGTACCAATATATGATGGCAAGTGACTCTTATAAGGTGCAAAATGACTCTAATATGGTGAGAAGTCACTTACATGATTGATTACAGCCAAAATGTGGCCCTAAATTGAATTGTACGAAAGGGGTACCAAGAGGTGGTTAAAGGATGTCTAATTGCATGTACATGATGTTAACATGTTAATTATATCAATATTTGGTGGCAAGTGACTCTTAAAGGGTGCAAAGTGACTCTAATATGGTGAAAAGTGACTAACATGGTTAATTAGAACCAAAATGTGGACCAAAATTGACTTGTATGAATATGGCACTAAGAGGTGGTAAAAGGATTTCTAATTGCATGTACATGATGTTAACATGTTAATTGTACCAATATATGATGGCGAGTGACTCGTATAAGGTGCAAAGTGACTCTAATATGGTGAGAAGTCACTTACATGATTGATTAGAGCCAAAATGTGTCCCAAATTGAATTATAGGAAAAGGATACCAAGAGGTGGTTAAAGGATGTCTAATTGCATGTACATGATGTGAACATGTTAATTGTATCAATATACGGTGGCAAGTGACTCCTATAGGGTGCAAAGTGACTCTTATAGGGTGTAAAGGTAATCTAATATGGTGAACAGTGACTTACATGGTTGATTAGAGCCAAAATGTGGAACAAAATTAACTTGTATGAAAGTGGCATTAAGAGGTGGTAAAAGGATGTCAAATTGGATGTATATGATGTTAACATGTCAATTGTTGCATATATGGTGGAAAGTGACTCTTATAGGGTGCAAAGTGACTGTAATATGGTGAGAAGTGACTAACATGGTTAATTAGAACCAAAATGTGGACCAAAATTGACTTGTATGAATATGGCACTAAGAGGTGGTAAAAGGATTTCTAATTGCATGTACATGATGTTAACATGTTAATTGTACCAATATATGATGGCGAGTGACTCTTATAAGGTGCAAAGTGACTCTAATATGGTGAGAAGTCACTTACATGATTGATTGGAGCCAAAATGTTGCCCAAAATTGACTTGTAGGAAAGGGGTACCAAGTGGTGGTTAAAGGATGTCTAATTGCATTTACGTGATGTTAATATGTTAATTGTATCAATATATGGGGCAAGTGACTCTTATAGGGTGTAAAGGTACTGTAATATGGTGAACAGTGACTTACATGGTTGATTAGAGCCAAAATGTGGAACAAAATTAACTTGTATGAAAGTAGCATTAATAGGTGGTTAAAGGATGTCAAATTGGATGTATATGATGTTAACATGTCAATTGTTGCATATATGGTGGAAAGTGACTCTTATAGGGTGCAAAGTGACTCTAATATGGTGAGAAGTGACTAACATGGTTAATTAGAACCAAAATGTGGACCAAAATTTACTTGTATGAATATGGCACTAAGAGGTGGTAAAAGGATTTCTAATTGCATGTCCATGATGTTAACATGTTAATTGTACCAATATATGATGGCAAGTGACTCTTATAAGGTGCAAAGTGACTCTAATATGGTGAGAAGTCACTTACATGATTGATTACAGCCAAATGTGGCCCTAAATTGAATTGTACGAAAGGGGTACCAAGAGGTGGTTAAAGGATGTCTAATTGCATGTACATGATGTTAACATGTTAATTATATCAATATTTGGTGGCAAGTGACTCTTAAAGGGTGCAAAGTGACTCTAATATGGTGAAAAGTGACTAACATGGTTAATTAGAACCAAAATGTGGACCAAAATTGACTTGTATGAATATGGCACTAAGAGGTGGTAAAAGGATTTCTAATTGCATGTACATGATGTTAACATGTTAATTGTACCAATATATGATGGCGAGTGACTCTTATAAGGTGCAAAGTGACTCTAATATGGTGAGAAGTCACTTACATGATTGATTAGAGCCAAAATGTGTCCCAAAATTGAATTATAGGAAAAGGATACCAAGAGGTGGTTAAAGGATGTCTAATTGCATGTACATGATGTGAACATGTTAATTGTATCAATATACGGTGGCAAGTGACTCCTATAGGGTGCAAAGTGACTCTTATAGGGTGTAAAGGTAATCTAATATGGTGAACAGTGACTTACATGGTTGATTAGAGCCAAAATGTGGAACAAAATTAACTTGTATGAAAGTGGCATTAAGAGGTGGTAAAAGGATGTCAAATTGGATGTATATGATGTTAACATGTCAATTGTTGCATATATGGTGGAAAGTGACTCTTATAGGGTGCAAAGTGACTATAATATGGTGAGAAGTGACTAACATGGTTAATTAGAACCAAAATGTGGACCAAAATTGACTTGTATGAATATGGCACTAAGAGGTGGTAAAAGGATTTCTAATTGCATGTACATGATGTTAACATGTTAATTGTACCAATATATGATGGCAAGTGACTCTTATAAGGTGCAAAGTGACTCTAATATGGTGAGAAGTCACTTACATGATTGATTAGAGCCAAAATGTGGCCCAAAATTGAATTATAGGAAAGGGGTACCAAGAGGTGGTTAAAGGATGTCTAATTGCATGTACATGATGTGAACATGTTAATTGTATCAATATACGGTGGCAAGTGACTCCTATAGGGTGCAAAGTGACTCTTATAGGGTGTAAAGGTACTCTAATATGGTGAACAGTGACTTACATGGTTGATTAGAGCTAAAATGTGGAACAAAATTAACTTGTATGAAAGTGGCATTAAGAGGTGGTAAAAGGATGTCAAATTGGATGTATATGATGTTAACATGTCAATTGTTGCATATATGGTGGAAAGTGACTCTTATAGGGTGCAAAGTGACTCTAATATGGTGAGAAGTGACTAAAATGGTTAATTAGAACCAAAATGTGGACCAAAATTGACTTGTATGAATATTGCACTAAGAGGTGGTAAAAGGATTTCTAATTGCATGTCCATGATGTTAACATGTTAATTGTACCAATATATGATGGCAAGTGACTTTTATAAGGCGCAAAGTGACTCTAATATGGTGAGAAGTCACTTACATGATTGATTAGAGCCAAAATCTGGCCCAAAATTGACTTGTATGAAAGGGTTACCAAGAGGTGATTAAAGGATGTCTAATTGCATGTACATGATGTTAACAAGTTAATTATATCAATATTTGGTGGCAAGTGACTCTTAAAGGGTGCAAAGTGACTCTAATATGGTGAAAAGTGACTAACATGGTTAATTAGAAACAAAATGTGGACCAAAATTGACTTGTATGAATATGGCACTAAGAGGTGGTAAAAGGATTTCTAATTGCCTGTACATGATTTTAACATGTTAATTGTACCAATATATGATGGCAAGTGACTCTTATAAGGTGCAAAGTGACTCTAATATGGTGAGAAGTCACTTACATGATTGATTGGAGCCAAAATGTTGCCCAAAATTGACTTGTAGGAAAGGGGTACCAAGTGGTGGTTAAAGGATGTCTAATTGCATTTACGTGATGTTAACATGTTAATTGTATCAATATGTGGGGCAAGTGACTCTTATAGGGTGTAAAGGTACTGTAATATGGTGAACAGTGACTTACATGGTTGATTAGAGCCAAAATGTGGAACAAAATTAACTTGTATGAAAGTAGCATTAATAGGTGGTTAAAGGATGTTAAATTGGATGTATTTGATGTTAAAATGTCAATTGTTGCATATATGGTGGAAAGTGACTCTTATAGGGTGCAAAGTGACTCTAATATGGTGAGAAGTGACTAACATGGTTAATTAGAACCAAAATGTGGACCAAAATTTACTTGTATGAATATGGCACTAAGAGGTGGTAAAAGGATTTCTAATTGCATGTCCATGATGTTAACATGTTAATTGTACCAATATATGATGGCAAGTGACTCTTATAAGGTGCAAAATGACTCTAATATGGTGAGAAGTCACTTACATGATTGATTACAGCCAAAATGTGGCCCTAAATTGAATTGTACGAAAGGGGTACCAAGAGGTGGTTAAAGGATGTCTAATTGCATGTACATGATGTTAACATGTTAATTATATCAATATTTGGTGGCAAGTGACTCTTAAAGGGTGCAAAGTGACTCTAATATGGTGAAAAGTGACTAACATGGTTAATTAGAACCAAAATGTGGACCAAAATTGACTTGTATGAATATGGCACTAAGAGGTGGTAAAAGGATTTCTAATTGCATGTACATGATGTTAACATGTTAATTGTACCAATATATGATGGCGAGTGACTCGTATAAGGTGCAAAGTGACTCTAATATGGTGAGAAGTCACTTACATGATTGATTAGAGCCAAAATGTGTCCCAAAATTGAATTATAGGAAAAGGATACCAAGAGGTGGTTAAAGGATGTCTAATTGCATGTACATGATGTGAACATGTTAATTGTATCAATATACGGTGGCAAGTGACTCCTATAGGGTGCAAAGTGACTCTTATAGGGTGTAAAGGTAATCTAATATGGTGAACAGTGACTTACATGGTTGATTAGAGCCAAAATGTGGAACAAAATTAACTTGTATGAAAGTGGCATTAAGAGGTGGTAAAAGGATGTCAAATTGGATGTATATGATGTTAACATGTCAATTGTTGCATATATGGTGGAAAGTGACTCTTATAGGGTGCAAAGTGACTGTAATATGGTGAGAAGTGACTAACATGGTTAATTAGAACCAAAATGTGGACCAAAATTGACTTGTATGAATATTGCACTAAGAGGTGGTAAAAGGATTTCTAATTGCATGTCCATGATGTTAACATGTTAATTGTACCAATATATGATGGCAAGTGACTCTTATAAGGTGCAAAGTGACTCTAATATGGTGAGAAGTCACTTACATGATTGATTAGAGCCAAAATGTGGCCCAAAATTGAATTATAGGAAAGGGGTACCAAGAGGTGGTTAAAGGATGTCTAATTGCATGTACATGATGTGAACATGTTAATTGTATCAATATATGGTGGCAAGTGACTCCTATAGGGTGCAAAGTGACTCTTATAGGGTGTAAAGGTACTCTAATATGGTGAACAGTGACTTACATGGTTGATTAGAGCTAAAATGTGGAACAAAATTAACTTGTATGAAAGTGGCATTAAGAGGTGGTAAAAGGATGTCAAATTGGATGTATATGATGTTAACATGTCAATTGTTGCATATATGGTGGAAAGTGACTCTTATAGGGTGCAAAGTGACTCTAATATGGTGAGAAGTGACTAAAATGGTTAATTAGAACCAAAATGTGGACCAAAATTGACTTGTATGAATATTGCACTAAGAGGTGGTAAAAGGATTTCTAATTGCATGTCCATGATGTTAACATGTTAATTGTACCAATATATGATGGCAAGTGACTTTTATAAGGCGCAAAGTGACTCTAATATGGTGAGAAGTCACTTACATGATTGATTAGAGCCAAAATCTGGCCCAAAATTGACTTGTATGAAAGGGTTACCAAGAGGTGATTAAAGGATGTCTAATTGCATGTACATGATGTTAACAAGTTAATTATATCAATATTTGGTGGCAAGTGACTCTTAAAGGGTGCAAAGTGACTCTAATATGGTGAAAAGTGACTAACATGGTTAATTAGAAACAAAATGTGGACCAAAATTGACTTGTATGAATATGGCACTAAGAGGTGGTAAAAGGATTTCTAATTGCCTGTACATGATTTTAACATGTTAATTGTACCAATATATGATGGCAAGTGACTCTTATAAGGTGCAAAGTGACTCTAATATGGTGAGAAGTCACTTACATGATTGATTGGAGCCAAAATGTTGCCCAAAATTGACTTGTAGGAAAGGGGTACCAAGTGGTGGTTAAAGGATGTCTAATTGCATTTACGTGATGTTAACATGTTAATTGTATCAATATGTGGGGCAAGTGACTCTTATAGGGTGTAAAGGTACTGTAATATGGTGAACAGTGACTTACATGGTTGATTAGAGCCAAAATGTGGAACAAAATTAACTTGTATGAAAGTAGCATTAATAGGTGGTTAAAGGATGTCAAATTGGATGTATATGATGTTAACATGTCAATTGTTGCATATATGGTGGAAAGTGACTCTTATAGGGTGCAAAGTGACTCTAATATGGTGAGAAGTGACTAACATGGTTAATTAGAACCAAAATGTGGACCAAAATTTACTTGTATGAATATGGCACTAAGAGGTGGTAAAAGGATTTCTAATTGCATGTCCATGATGTTAACATGTTAATTGTACCAATATATGATGGCAAGTGACTCTTATAAGGTGCAAAGTGACTCTAATATGGTGAGAAGTCACTTACATGATTGATTACAGCCAAAATGTGGCCCTAAATTGAATTGTACGAAAGGGGTACCAAGAGGTGGTTAAAGGATGTCTAATTGCATGTACATGATGTTAACATGTTAATTATATCAATATTTGGTGGCAAGTGACTCTTAAAGGGTGCAAAGTGACTCTAATATGGTGAAAAGTGACTAACATGGTTAATTAGAACCAAAATGTGGACCAAAATTGACTTGTATGAATATGGCACTAAGAGGTGGTAAAAGGATTTCTAATTGCATGTACATGATGTTAACATGTTAATTGTACCAATATATGATGGCGAGTGACTCTTATAAGGTGCAAAGTGACTCTAATATGGTGAGAAGTCACTTACATGATTGATTAGAGCCAAAATGTGTCCCAAAATTGAATTATAGGAAAAGGATACCAAGAGGTGGTTAAAGGATGTCTAATTGCATGTACATGATGTGAACATGTTAATTGTATCAATATACGGTGGCAAGTGACTCCTATAGGGTGCAAAGTGACTCTTATAGGGTGTAAAGGTAATCTAATATGGTGAACAGTGACTTACATGGTTGATTAGAGCCAAAATGTGGAACAAATTAACCTTGTATGAAAGTGGCATTAAGAGGTGGTAAAAGGATGTCAAATTGGATGTATATGATGTTAACATGTCAATTGTTGCATATATGGTGGAAAGTGACTCTTATAGGGTGCAAAGTGACTGTAATATGGTGAGAAGTGACTAACATGGTTAATTAGAACCAAAATGTGGACCAAAATTGACTTGTATGAATATTGCACTAAGAGGTGGTATAAGGATTTCTAATTGCATGTCCATGATGTTAACATGTTAATTGTACCAATATATGATGGCAAGTGACTCTTATAAGGTGCAAAGTGACTCTAATATGGTGAGAAGTCACTTACATGATTGATTAGAGCCAAAATGTGGCCCAAAATTGAATTATAGGAAAGGGGGTACCAAGAGGTGGTTAAAGGATGTCTAATTGCATGTACATGATGTGAACATGTTAATTGTATCAATATATGGTGGCAAGTGACTCCTATAGGGTGCAAAGTGACTCTTATAGGGTGTAAAGGTACTCTAATATGGGTGGAACAGTGACTTACATGGTTGATTAGAGCTAAAATGTGGAACAAAATTAACTTGTATGAAAGTGGCATTAAGAGGTGGTAAAAGGATGTCAAATTGGATGGATATGATGTTAACATGTCAATTGTTGCATATATGGTGGAAAGTGACTCTTATAGGGTGCAAAGTGACTCTAATATGGTGAGAAGTGACTAAAATGGTTAATTAGAACCAAAATGTGGACCAAAATTGACTTGTATGAATATTGCACTAAGAGGTGGTAAAAGGATTTCTAATTGCATGTCCATGATGTTAACATGTTAATTGTACCAATATATGATGGCAAGTGACTTTTATAAGGCGCAAAGTGACTCTAATATGGTGAGAAGTCACTTACATGATTGATTAGAGCCAAAATCTGGCCCTAAAATTGACTTGTATGAAAGGGGTACCAAGAGGTGATTAAAGGATGTCTAATTGCATGTACATGATGTTAACAAGTTAATTATATCAATATTTGGTGGCAAGTGACTCTTAAAGGGTGCAAAGTGACTCTAATATGGTGAAAAGTGACTAACATGGTTAATTAGAAACAAAATGTGGACCAAAATTGACTTGTATGAATATGGCACTAAGAGGTGGTAAAAGGATTTCTAATTGCATGTACATGATTTAACATGTTAATTGTACCAATATATGATGGCAAGTGACTCTTATAAGGTGCAAAGTGACTCTAATATGGTGAGAAGTCACTTACATGATTGATTGGAGCCAAAATGTGCCCAAAATTGACTTGTAGGAAAGGGGTACCAAGAGGTGGTTAAAGGATGTCTAATTGCATTTACGTGATGTAACATGTTAATTGTATCAATATGTGGGGCAAGTGACTCTTATAGGGTGTAAAGGTACTGTAATATGGTGAACAGTGACTACATGGTTGATTAGAGCCAAAATGTGGAACAAAATTAACTTGTATGAAAGTAGCATTAATAGGTGGTTAAAGGATGTCAAATTGGATGTATATGATGTTAACATGTCAATTGTTGCATATATGGTGGAAAGTGACTCTTATAGGGGTGCAAAGTGACTCTAATATGGTGAGAAGTGACTAACATGGTTAATTAGAACCAAAATGTGGACCAAAATTTACTTGTATGAATATGGCACTAAGAGGTGGTAAAAGGATTTCTAATTGCATGTCCATGATGTTAACATGTTAATTGTACCAATATATGATGGCAAGTGACTCTTATAAGGTGCAAAGTGACTCTAATATGGTGAGAAGTCACTTACATGATTGATTACAGCCAAAATGTGGCCCTAAATTGAATTGTACGAAAGGGGTACCAAGAGGTGGTTAAAGGATGTCTAATTGCATGTACATGATGTTAACATGTTAATTATATCAATATTTGGTGGCAAGTGACTCTTAAAGGGTGCAAAGTGACTCTAATATGGTGAAAAGTGACTAATATGGTTAATTAGAACCAAAATGTGGACCAAATTGACTTGTATGAATATGGCACTAAGAGGTGGTAAAAGGATTTCTAATTGCATGTACATGATGTTAACATGTTAATTGTACCAATATATGATGGCGAAGTGACTCTTATAAGGTGCAAAGTGACTCTAATATGGTGAGAAGTCACGTACATGATTGATTAGAGCCAAATGTGTCCCAAAATTGAATTATAGGAAAAGGATACCAAGAGGTGGTTAAAGGATGTCTAATTGCATGTACATGATGTGAACATGTTAATTGTATCAATACGGTGGCAAGTGATCTATAGGGTGCAAGTGACTCTTATAGGGTGTAAAGGTACTCTAATATGGTGAACAGTGACTTACATGGTTGATTAGAGCCAAAATGTGGAACAAATTAACTTGTATGAAAGTGGCATTAAGAGGTGGTAAAAGGATGTCAAATTGGATGTATATGATGTTAACATGTCAATTGTTGCATATATGGTGGAAAGTGACTCTTATAGGGTGCAAAGTGACTGTAATATGGTGAGAAGTGACTAACATGGTTAATTAGAACCAAAATGTGGACCAAAATTGACTTGTATGAATATGGCACTAAGAGGTGGTAAAAGGATTTCTAATTGCATGTACATGATCATAACATGTTAATTGTACCAATATATGATGGCAAGTGACTCTTATAAGGTGCAAAGTGACTCTAATATGGTGAGAAGTCACTTACATGATTGATTACAGCCAAAATGTGGCCCTAAATTGAATTGTACGAAAGGGGTACCAAGAGGTGGTTAAAGGATGTCTAATTGCATGTACATGATGTTAACATGTTAATTATATCAATATTTGGTGGCAAGTGACTCTTAAAGGGTGCAAAGTGACTCTAATATGGTGAAAAGTGACTAACATGGTTAATTAGAACCAAAATGTGGACCAAAATTGACTTGTATGAATATGGCACTAAGAGGTGGTAAAAGGATTTCTAATTGCATGTACATGATGTTAACATGTTAATTGTACCAATATATGATGGCGAGTGACTCTTATAAGGTGCAAAGTGACTCTAATATGGTGAGAAGTCACTTACATGATTGATTGGAGCCAAAATGTTGCCCAAAATTGACTTGTAGGAAAGGGGTACCAAGTGGTGGTTAAAGGATGTCTAATTGCATTTACGTGATGTTAACATGTTAATTGTATCAATATATGGGGCAAGTGACTCTTATAGGGTGCAAAGGTACTCTAATATGGTGAATAGTGACTTACATGGTTGATTAGAGTCAAAATGTGGAACAAAATTAACTTGTATGAAAGTGGCATTAAGAGGTGGTAAAAGGATGTCAAATTGGATGTATATGATGTTAACATGTCAATTGTTGCATATATGGTGGAAAGTGACTCTTATAGGGTGCAAAGTCACTGTAATATGGTGAGAAGTGACTAACATGGTTAATTAGAACCAAAATGTGGACCAAAATTGACTTGTATGAATATTGCACTAAGAGGTGGTAAAAGGATTTCTAATTGCATGTCCATGATGTTAACATGTTAATTGTACCAATATATGATGGCAAGTGACTCTTATAAGGTGCAAAGTGACTCTAATATGGTGAGAAGTCACTTACATGATTGATTAGAGCCAAAATGTGGCCCTAAATTGAATTGTACGAAAGGGGTACCAAGAGGTGGTTAAAGGATGTCTAATTGCATGTACATGATGTTAACATGTTAATTATATCAATATTTGGTGGCAAGTGACTCTTAAAGGGTGCACAGTGACTCTAATATGGTGAAAAGTGACTAACATGGTTAATTAGAACCAAAATGTGGACCAAAATTGACTTGTATGAATATGGCACTAAGAGGTGGTAAAAGGATTTCTAATTGCATGTAAATGATGTTAACATGTTAATTGTACCAATATATGATGGCAAGTGACTCTTATAAGGTGCAAAGTGACTCTAATATGGTGAGAAGTCACTTACATGATTGATTAGAGCCAAAATGTGGCCCAAAATTGAATTATAGAAAAGGGGTACCAAGAGGTGGTTAAAGGATGTCTAATTGCATGTACATGATGTGAACATGTAATTGGTATCAATATACGGTGAGCAAGTGACTCCTATAGGGTGCAAAGTGACTCTTATAGGGTGTAAAGGTACTCTAATATGGTGAACAGTGACTTACATGGTTGATTAGAGCCAAAATGTGGAACAAAATTAACTTGTATGAAAGTGGCATTAAGAGGTGGTAAAAGGATGTCAAATTGGATGTATATGATGTTAACATGTCAATTGTTGCATATATGGTGGAAAGTGACTCTTATAGGGTGTAAAGTGACTCTAATATGGTGAGAAGTGACTAAAATGGTTAATTAGAACCAAAATGTGGACCAAAATTGACTTGTATGAATATTGCACTAAGAGGTGGTAAAAGGATTTCTAATTGCATGTCCATGATGTTAACATGTTAATTGTACCAATATATGATGGCAAGTGACTTTTATAAGGTGCAAAGTGACTCTAATATGGTGAGAAGTCACTTACATGATTGATTAGAGCCAAAATCTGGCCCAAAATTGACTTGTATGAAAGGGTTACCAAGAGGTGATTAAAGGATGTCTAATTGCATGTACATGATGTTAACAAGTTAATTATATCAATATTTGGTGGCAAGTGACTCTTAAAGGGTGCAAAGTGACTGTAATATGGTGAGAAGTGACTAACATGGTTAATTAGAACCAAAATGTGGACCAAAATTGACTTGTATGAATATGGCACTAAGAGGTGGTAAAAGGATTTCTAATTGCATGTACATGATGTTAACATGTTAATTGTACCAATATATGATGGCAAGTGACTCTTATAAGGTGCAAAGTGACTCTAATATGGTGAGAAGTCACTTACATGATTGATTAGAGCCAAAATGTGGCCCAAAATTGAATTATAGGAAAGGGGGTACCAAGAGGTGGTTAAAGGATGTCTAATTGCATGTACATGATGTGAACATGTTAATTGTATCAATATACGGTGGCAAGTGACTCCTATAGGGTGCAAAGTGACTCTTATAGGGTGTAAAGGTACTCTAATATGGTGAACAGTGACTTACATGGTTGATTAGAGCCAAAATGTGGAACAAAATTAACTTGTATGAAAGTGGCATTAAGAGGTGGTAAAAGGATGTCAAATTGGATGTATATGATGTTAACATGTCAATTGTTGCATATATGGTGGAAAGTGACTCTTATAGGGTGCAAAGTGACTCTAATATGGTGAGAAGTGACTAAAATGGTTAATTAGAACCAAAATGTGGACCAAAATTGACTTGTATGAATATTGCACTAAGAGGTGGTAAAGGATTTCTAATTGCATGTCCATGATGTTAACATGTTAATTGTACCAATATATGATGGCAAGTGACTTTATAAGGTGCAAAGTGACTCTAATATGGTGAGAAGTCACTTACATGATTGATTAGAGCCAAAATCTGGCCCAAAATTGACTTGTATGAAAGGGTTACCAAGAGGTGATTAAAGGATGTCTAATTGCATGTACATGATGTTAACAAGTTAATTATATCAATATTTGGTGGCAAGTGACTCTTAAAGGGTGCAAAGTGACTCTAATATGGTGAAAAGTGACTAACATGGTTAATTAGAAACAAAATGTGGACCAAAATTGACTTGTATGAATATGGCACTAGAGGTGGTAAAAAGGATTTCTAATTGCCTGTACATGATTTTAACATGTTAATTGTACCAATATATGATGGCAAGTGACTCTTATAAGGTGCAAAGTGACTCTAATATGGTGAGAAGTCACTTACATGATTGATTGGAGCCAAAATGTTGCCCAAAATTGACTTGTAGGAAAGGGGTACCAAGTGGTGGTTAAAGGATGTCTAATTGCATTTACGTGATGTTAACATGTTAATTGTATCAATATGTGGGGCAAGTGACTCTTATAGGGTGTAAAGGTACTGTAATATGGTGAACAGTGACTTACATGGTTGATTAGAGCCAAAATGTGGAACAAAATTAACTTGTATGAAAGTAGCATTAATAGGTGGTTAAAGGATGTCAAATTGGATGTATATGATGTTAACATGTCAATTGTTGCATATATGGTGGAAAGTGACTCTAATATGGTGAGAAGTGACTAACATGGTTAATTAGAACCAAAATGTGGACCAAAATTTACTTGTATGAATATGGCACTAAGAGGTGGTAAAAGGATTTCTAATTGCATGTCCATGATGTTAACATGTTAATTGTACCAATATATGATGGCAAGTGACTCTTATAAGGTGCAAAGTGACTCTAATATGGTGAGAAGTCACTTACATGATTGATTACGAGCCAAAATGTGGCCCTAAATTGAATTGTACGAAAGGGGTACCAAGAGGTGGTTAAAGGATGTCTAATTGCATGTACATGATGTTAACATGTTAATTATATCAATATTTGGTGGCAAGTGACTCTTAAAGGGTGCAAAGTGACTCTAATATGGTGAAAAGTGACTAACATGGTTAATTAGAACCAAAATGTGGACCAAAATTGACTTGTATGAATATGGCACTAAGAGGTGGTAAAAGGATTTCTAATTGCATGTACATGATGTTAACATGTTAATTGTACCAATATATGATGGCGAAGTGACTCTTATAAGGTGCAAAGTGACTCTAATATGGTGAGAAGTCACTTACATGATTGATTAGAGCCAAAATGTGTCCCAAAATTGAATTATAGGAAAAGGGATACCAAGAGGTGGTTAAAGGATGTCTAATTGCATGTACATGATGTGAACATGTTAATTGTATCAATATACGGTGGCAAGTGACTCCTATAGGGTGCAAAGTGACTCTTATAGGGTGTAAAGGTAATCTAATATGGTGAACAGTGACTTACATGGTTGATTAGAGCCAAAATGTGGAACAAAATTAACTTGTATGAAAGTGGCATTAAGAGGTGGTAAAAGGATGTCAAATTGGATGTATATGATGTTAACATGTCAATTGTTGCATATATGGTGGAAAGTGACTCTTATAGGGTGCAAAGTGACTGTAATATGGTGAGAAGTGACTAACATGGTTAATTAGAACCAAAATGTGGACCAAAATTGACTTGTATGAATATTGCACTAAGAGGTGGTAAAAGGATTTCTAATTGCATGTCCATGATGTTAACATGTTAATTGTACCAATATATGATGGCAAGTGACTCTTATAAGGTGCAAAGTGACTCTAATATGGTGAGAAGTCACTTACATGATTGATTAGAACCAAAATGTGGCCTTAAATTGAATTGTACGAAAGGGGTACCAAGAGGTGGTTAAAGGATGTCTAATTGCATGTACATGATGTTAACATGTTAATTATATCAATATTTGGTGGCAAGTGACTCTTAAAGGGTGCAAAGTGACTCTAATATGGTGAAAAGTGACTAACATGGTTAATTAGAACCAAAATGTGGACCAAAATTGACTTGTATGAATATGGCACTAAGAGGTGGTAAAAGGATTTCTAATTGCATGTACATGATGTTAACATGTTAATTGTACCAATATATGATGGCAAGTGACTCTTATAAGGTGCAAAGTGACTCTAATATGGTGAGAAGTCACTTACATGATTGATTAGAGCCAAAATGTGGCCCAAAATTGAATTATAGGAAAGGGGTACCAAGAGGTGGTTAAAGGATGTCTAATTGCATGTACATGATGTGAACATGTTAATTGTATCAATATACGGTGGCAAGTGACTCCTATAGGGTGCAAAGTGACTCTTATAGGGTGTAAAGGTACTCTAATATGGTGAACAGTGACTTACATGGTTGATTAGAGCCAAAATGTGGAACAAAATTAACTTGTATGAAAGTGGCATTAAGAGGTGGTAAAAGGATGTCAAATTGGATGTATATGATGTTAACATGTCAATTGTTGCATATATGGTGGAAAGTGACTCTTATAGGGTGCAAAGTGACTCTAATATGGTGAGAAGTGACTAAAATGGTTAATTAGAACCAAAATGTGGACCAAAATTGACTTGTATGAATATTGCACTAAGAGGTGGTAAAAGGATTTCTAATTGCATGTCCATGATGTTAACATGTTAATTGTACCAATATATGATGGCAAGTGACTTTTATAAGGCGCAAAGTGACTCTAATATGGTGAGAAGTCACTTACATGATTGATTAGAGCCAAAATCTGGCCAAAATTGACTTGTATGAAAGGGGTTACCAAGAGGTGATTAAAGGATGTCTAATTGCATGTACATGATGTTAACAAGTTAATTATATCAATATTTGGTGGCAAGTGACTCTTAAAGGGTGCAAAGTGACTCTAATATGGTGAAAAGTGACTAACATGGTTAATTAGAAACAAAATGTGGACCAAAATTGACTTGTATGAATATGGCACTAAGAGGTGGTAAAAGGATTTCTAATTGCATGTACATGATTTTAACATGTTAATTGTACCAATATATGATGGCAAGTGACTCTTATAAGGTGCAAAGTGACTCTAATATGGTGAGAAGTCACTTACATGATTGATTGGAGCCAAAATGTGGCCCAAAATTGACTTGTAGGAAAGGGGTACCAAGTGGTGGTTAAAGGATGTCTAATTGCATTTACGTGATGTTAACATGTTAATTGTATCAATATGTGGGGCAAGTGACTCTTATAGGGTGTAAAGGTACTCTAATATGGTGAACAGTGACTTACATGGTTGATTAGAGCCAAAATGTGGAACAAAATTAACTTGTATGAAAGTAGCATTAATAGGTGGTTAAAGGATGTCAAATTGGATGTATATGATGTTAACATGTCAATTGTTGCATATATGGTGGAAAGTGACTCTTATAGGGTGCAAAGTGACTCTAATATGGTGAGAAGTGACTAACATGGTTAATTAGAACCAAAATGTGGACCAAAATTTACTTGTATGAATATGGCACTAAGAGGTGGTAAAAGGATTTCTAATTGCATGTCCATGATGTTAACATGTTAATTGTACCAATATATGATGGCAAGTGACTCTTATAAGGTGCAAAATGACTCTAATATGGTGAGAAGTCACTTACATGATTGATTACAGCCAAAATGTGGCCCTAAATTGAATTGTACGAAAGGGGTACCAAGAGGTGGTTAAAGGATGTCTAATTGCATGTACATGATGTTAACATGTTAATTATATCAATATTTGGTGGCAAGTGACTCTTAAAGGGTGCAAAGTGACTCTAATATGGTGAAAAGTGACTAACATGGTTAATTAGAACCAAAATGTGGACCAAAATTGACTTGTATGAATATGGCACTAAGAGGTGGTAAAAGGATTTCTAATTGCATGTACATGATGTTAACATGTTAATTGTACCAATATATGATGGCGAGTGACTCTTATAAGGTGCAAAGTGACTCTAATATGGTGAGAAGTCACTTACATGATTGATTAGAGCCAAAATGTGTCCCAAAATTGAATTATAGGAAAAGGATACCAAGAGGTGGTTAAAGGATGTCTAATTGCATGTACATGATGTGAACATGTTAATTGTATCAATATACGGTGGCAAGTGACTCCTATAGGGTGCAAAGTGACTCTTATAGGGTGTAAAGGTAATCTAATATGGTGAACAGTGACTTACATGGTTGATTAGAGCCAAAATGTGGAACAAAATTAACTTGTATGAAAGTGGCATTAAGAGGTGGTAAAAGGATGTCAAATTGGATGTATATGATGTTAACATGTCAATTGTTGCATATATGGTGGAAAGTGACTCTTATAGGGTGCAAAGTGACTGTAATATGGTGAGAAGTGACTAACATGGTTAATTAGAACCAAAATGTGGACCAAAATTGACTTGTATGAATATTGCACTAAGAGGTGGTAAAAGGATTTCTAATTGCATGTCCATGATGTTAACATGTTAATTGTACCAATATATGATGGCAAGTGACTCTTATAAGGTGCAAAGTGACTCTAATATGGTGAGAAGTCACTTACATGATTGATTAGAGCCAAAATGTGGCCCTAAATTGAATTGTACGAAAGGGGTACCAAGAGGTGGTTAAAGGATGTCTAATTGCATGTACATGATGTTAACATGTTAATTATATCAATATTTGGTGGCAAGTGACTCTTAAAGGGTGCAAAGTGACTCTAATATGGTGAAAAGTGACTAACATGGTTAATTAGAACCAAAATGTGGACCAAAATTGACTTGTATGAATATGGCACTAAGAGGTGGTAAAAGGATTTCTAATTGCATGTACATGATGTTAACATGTTAATTGTACCAATATATGATGGCAAGTGACTCTTATAAGGTGCAAAGTGACTCTAATATGGTGAGAAGTCACTTACATGATTGATTAGAGCCAAAATGTGGCCCAAAATTGAATTATAGGAAAGGGGTACCAAGAGGTGGTTAAAGGATGTCTAATTGCATGTACATGATGTGAACATGTTAATTGTATCAATATACGGTGGCAAGTGACTCCTATAGGGTGCAAAGTGACTCTTATAGGGTGTAAAGGTACTCTAATATGGTGAACAGTGACTTACATGGTTGATTAGAGCCAAAATGTGGAACAAAATTAACTTGTATGAAAGTGGCATTAAGAGGTGGTAAAGGATGTCAAATTGGATGTATATGATGTTAACATGTCAATTGTTGCATATATGGTGGAAAGTGACTCTTATAGGGTGCAAAGTGACTCTAATATGGTGAGAAGTGACTAAAATGGTTAATTAGAACCAAAATGTGGACCAAAATTGACTTGTATGAATATTGCACTAAGAGGTGGTAAAAGGATTTCTAATTGCATGTCCATGATGTTAACATGTTAATTGTACCAATATATGATGGCAAGTGACTTTTATAAGGCGCAAAGTGACTCTAATATGGTGAGAAGTCACTTACATGATTGATTAGAGCCAAAATCTGGCCCAAAATTGACTTGTATGAAAGGGTTACCAAGAGGTGATTAAAGGATGTCTAATTGCATGTACATGATGTTAACAAGTTAATTATATCAATATTTGGTGGCAAGTGACTCTTAAAGGGTGCAAAGTGACTCTAATATGGTGAAAAGTGACTAACATGGTTAATTAGAAACAAAATGTGGACCAAAATTGACTTGTATGAATATGGCACTAAGAGGTGGTAAAAGGATTTCTAATTGCATGTACATGATTTTAACATGTTAATTGTACCAATATATGATGGCAAGTGACTCTTATAAGGTGCAAGTGACTCTAATATGGTGAGAAGTCACTTACATGATTGATTGGAGCCAAAATGTTGCCCAAAATTGACTTGTAGGAAAGGGGTACCAAGTGGTGGTTAAAGGATGTCTAATTGCATTTACGTGATGTTAACATGTTAATTGTATCAATATGGGGGCAAGTGACTCTTATAGGGTGTAAAGGTACTCGTAATATGGTGAACAGTGACTTACATGGTTGATTAGAGCCAAAATGTGGAACAAAATTAACTTGTATGAAAGTGGCATTAATAGGTGGTTAAAGGATGTCAAATTGGATGTATATGATGTTAACATGTCAATTGTTGCATATATGGTGGAAAGTGACTCTTATAGGGTGCAAAGTGACTCTAATATGGTGAGAAGTGACTAACATGGTTAATTAGAACCAAAATGTGGACCAAAATTTACTTGTATGAATATGGCACTAAGAGGTGGTAAAAGGATTTCTAATTGCATGTCCATGATGTTAACATGTTAATTGTACCAATATATGATGGCAAGTGACTCTTATAAGGTGCAAAAGTGACTCTAATATGGTGAGAAGTCACTTACATGATTGATTACAGCCAAAATGTGGCCCTAAATTGAATTGTACGAAAGGGGTACCAAGAGGTGGTTAAAGGATGTCTAATTGCATGTACATGATGTTAACATGTTAATTATATCAATATTTGGTGGCAAGTGACTCTTAAAGGGTGCAAAGTGACTCTAATATGGTGAAAAGTGACTAACATGGTTAATTAGAACCAAAATGTGGACCAAAATTGACTTGTATGAATATGGCACTAAGAGGTGGTAAAAGGATTTCTAATTGCATGTACATGATGTTAACATGTTAATTGTACCAATATATGATGGCGAGTGACTCTTATAAGGTGCAAAGTGACTCTAATATGGTGAGAAGTCACTTACATGATTGATTAGAGCCAAAATGTGTCCCAAAATTGAATTATAGGAAAAGGATACCAAGAGGTGGTTAAAGGATGTCTAATTGCATGTACATGATGTGAACATGTTAATTGTATCAATATACGGTGGCAAGTGACTCCTATAGGGTGCAAAGTGACTCTTATAGGGTGTAAGGTAATCTAATATGGTGAACAGTGACTTACATGGTTGATTAGAGCCAAAATGTGGAACAAAATTAACTTGTATGAAAGTGGCATTAAGAGGTGGTAAAAGGATGTCAAATTGGATGTATATGATGTTAACATGTCAATTGTTGCATATATGGTGGAAAGTGACTCTTATAGGGTGCAAAGTGACTGTAATATGGTGAGAAGTGACTAACATGGTTAATTAGAACCAAAATGTGGACCAAAATTGACTTGTATGAATATTGCACTAAGAGGTGGTAAAAGGATTTCTAATTGCATGTCCATGATGTTAACATGTTAATTGTACCAATATATGATGGCAAGTGACTCTTATAAGGTGCAAAGTGACTCTAATATGGTGAGAAGTCACTTACATGATTGATTAGAGCCAAAATGTGGCCCTAAATTGAATTGTACGAAAGGGGTACCAAGAGGTGGTTAAAGGATGTCTAATTGCATGTACATGATGTTAACATGTTAATTATATCAATATTTGGTGGCAAGTGACTCTTAAAGGGTGCAAAGTGACTCTAATATGGTGAAAAGTGACTAACATGGTTAATTAGAACCAAAATGTGGACCAAAATTGACTTGTATGAATATGGCACTAAGAGGTGGTAAAAGGATTTCTAATTGCATGTACATGATGTTAACATGTTAATTGTACCAATATATGATGGCAAGTGACTCTTATAAGGTGCAAAGTGACTCTAATATGGTGAGAAGTCACTTACATGATTGATTAGAGCCAAAATGTGGCCCAAAATTGAATTCTAGGAAAGGGGTACCAAGAGGTGGTTAAAGGATGTCTAATTGCATGTACATGATGTGAACATGTTAATTGTATCAATATACGGTGGCAAGTGACTCCTATAGGGTGCAAAGTGACTCTTATAGGGTGTAAAGGTACTCTAATATGGTGAACCACTTACATGGTTGATTAGAGCCAAAATGTGGAACAAAATTAACTTGTATGAAAGTGGCATTAAGAGGTGGTAAAAGGATGTCAAGTTGGATGTATATGATGTTAACATGTCAATTGTTGCATATATGGTGGAAAGTGACTCTTATAGGGTGTAAAGTGACTCTAATATGGTGAGAAGTGACTAAAATGGTTAATTAGAACCAAAATGTGGACCAAAATTGACTTGTATGAATATTGCACTAAGAGGTGGTAAAAGGATTTCTAATTGCATGTCCATGATGTTAACATGTTAATTGTACCAATATATGATGGCAAGTGACTTTTATAAGGTGCAAAGTGACTCTAATATGGTGAGAAGTCACTTACATGATTGATTAGAGCCAAATCTGGCCCAAATTGACTTGTATGAAAGGGTTACCAAGAGGTGATTAAAGGATGTCTAATTGCATGTACATGATGTTAACAAGTTAATTATATCAATATTTGGTGGCAAGTGACTCTTAAAGGGTGCAAAGTGACTCTAATATGGTGAAAAGTGACTAACATGGTTAATTAGAAACAAAATGTGGACCAAAATTGACTTGTATGAATATGGCACTAAGAGGTGGTAAAAGGATTTCTAATTGCATGTACATGATTTTAACATGTTAATTTGTAGCAATATATGATGGCAAGTGACTCTTATAAGGTGCAAAGTGACTCTAATATGGTGAGAAGTCACTTACATGATTGATTGGAGCCAAAATGTGGCCCAAAATTGACTTGTAGGAAAGGGGTACCAAGTGGTGGTTAAAGGATGTCTAATTGCATTTACGTGATGTTAACATGTTAATTGTATCAATATATGGGGCAAGTGACTCTTATAGGGTGTAAAGGTACTCTAATATGGTGAACAGTGACTTACATGGTTGATTAGAGCCAAAATGTGGAACAAAATTAACTTGTATGAAAGTGGCATTAATAGGTGGTTAAAGGATGTCAAATTGGATGTATATGATGTTAACATGTCAATTGTTGCATATATGGTGGAAAGTGACTCTTATAGGGTGCAAAGTGACTCTAATATGGTGAGAAGTGACTAACATGGTTAATTAGAACCAAAATGTGGACCAAAATTTACTTGTATGAATATGGCACTAAGAGGTGGTAAAGGATTTCTAATTGCATGTCCATGATGTTAACATGTTAATTGTACCAATATATGATGGCAAGTGACTCTTATAAGGTGCAAAGTGACTCTAATATGGTGAGAAGTCACTTACATGATTGATTAGAGCCAAAATGTGGCCCTAAATTGAATTGTACGAAAGGGGTACCAAGAGGTGGTTAAAGGATGTCTAATTGCATGTACATGATGTTAACATGTTAATTATATCAATATTTGGTGGCAAGTGACTCTTAAAGGGTGCAAAGTGACTCTAATATGGTGAAAAGTGACTAACATGGTTAATTAGAACCAAAATGTGGACCAAAATTGACTTGTATGAATATGGCACTAAGAGGTGGTAAAAGGATTTCTAATTGCATGTCCATGATGTTAACATGTTAATTGTACCAATATATGATGGCAAGTGACTCTTATAAGGTGCAAAGTGACTCTAATATGGTGAGAAGTCACTTACATGATTGATTAGAGCCAAATGTGGCCCAAATTGAATTATAGGAAAGGGGTACCAAGAGGTGGTTAAGGATGTCTAATTGCATGTACATGATGTGAACATGTTAATTGTATCAATATACTGTGGCAAGTGACTCCTATAGGGTGCAAAGTGACTCTTATAGGGTGTAAGGTACTCTAATATGGTGAACAGTGACTTACATGGTTGATTAGAGCCAAAATGTGGAACAAAATTAACTTGTATGAAAGTGGCATTAAGAGGTGGTTAAAAGGATGTCAAATTGGATGTATATGATGTTAACATGTCAATTGTTGCATATATGGTGGAAAGTGACTCTTATAGGGTGCAAAGTGACTCTAATATGGTGAGAAGTGACTAAACATGGTTAATTAGAACCAAAATGTGGACCAAAAATTGACTTGTATGAATATTGGCACTAAGAGGTGGTAAAAGGATTTCTAATTGCATGTCCATGATGTTAACATGTTAATTGTACCAATATATGATGGCAAGTGACTCTTATAAGGTGCAAAGTGACTCTAATATGGTGAGAAGTCACGTACATGATTGATTAGAGCCAAAATCTGGCCCAAAATTGACTTGTATGAAAGGGGTTACCAAGAGGTGATTAAAGGATGTCTAATTGCATGTACATGATGTTACAAGGTTAATTATATCAATATTTGGTGGCAAGTGACTCTTAAAGGGTGCAAAGTGACTCTAATATGGTGAAAGAGTGACTAACATGGTTAATTAGAAACAAAATGTGGACCAAAATTGACTTGTATGAATATGGCACTAAGAGGTGGTAAAAGGATTTCTAATTGCATGTACATGATGTTAACATGTTAATTGTACCAATATATGATGGCAAGTGAACTCTTATAAGGTGCAAAGTGACTCTAATATGGTGAGAAGTCACTTACATGATTGATTGGAGCCATAAATGTGGCCCAAAATTGACTTGTAGGAAAGGGGTACCAAGAGGTGGTTATAGCAGTCTAATTGCATTTACGTGATGTAAACATGTTAATTGTATCAATATGTGGGACAAGTGACTCTTATAGGATGTAAAGGTACTCTAATATGGTGAACAGTGACTTACATGGTTGATTAGAGGCAAAATGTGGAACAAAATTAACTTGTATGAAAGTGGCATTAATAGGTGGTAAAAGGATGTCAAATTGGATGTATATGATGTTAACATGTCAATTGTTGCATATATGGTGGAAAGTGACTCTTATAGGGTGCAAAGTGACTCTAATATGGTGAGAAGTGACTAACATGGTCATTTAGAACCAAAATGTGGACCAAAATTTACTTGTATGAATATGGCACTAAGAGGTGGTAAAAGGATTTCTAATTGCATGTCCATGATATTAACATGTTAATTGTACCAATATATGATGGCAAGTGACTCTTATAAGGTGCAAAATGACTCTAATATGGTGAGAAGTCACTTACATGATTGATTACAGCCAAAATGTGGCCCTAAATTGAATTGTACGAAAGGGGTACCAAGAGGTGGTTAAAGGATGTCTAATTGCATGTACATGATGTTAACATGTTAATTATATCAATATTTGGTGGCAAGTGACTCTTAAAGGGTGCAAAGTGACTCTAATATGGTGAAAAGTGACTAACATGGTTAATTAGAACCAAAATGTGGACCAAAATTGACTTGTATGAATATGGCACTAAGAGGTGGTAAAAGGATTTCTAATTGCATGTACATGATGTTAACATGTTAATTGTACCAATATATGATGGCGAGTGACTCTTATAAGGTGCAAAGTGACTCTAATATGGTGAGAAGTCACTTACATGATTGATTAGAGCCAAAATGTGTCCCAAAATTGAATTATAGGAAAAGGATACCAAGAGGTGGTTAAAGGATGTCTAATTGCATGTACATGATGTGAACATGTTAATTGTATCAATATACGGTGGCAAGTGACTCCTATAGGGTGCAAAGTGACTCTTATAGGGTGTAAAGGTAATCTAATATGGTGAACAGTGACTTACATGGTTGATTAGAGCCAAAATGTGGAACAAAATTAACTTGTATGAAAGTGGCATTAAGAGGTGGTAAAAGGATGTCAAATTGGATGTATATGATGTTAACATGTCAATTGTTGCATATATGGTGGAAAGTGACTCTTATAGGGTGCAAAGTGACTGTAATATGGTGAGAAGTGACTAACATGGTTAATTAGAACCAAAATGTGGACCAAAATTGACTTGTATGAATATTGCACTAAGAGGTGGTAAAAGGATTTCTAATTGCATGTCCATGATGTTAACATGTTAATTGTACCAATATATGATGGCAAGTGACTCTTATAAGGTGCAAAGTGACTCTAATATGGTGAGAAGTCACTTACATGATTGATTAGAGCCAAAATGTGGCCCTAAATTGAATTGTACGAAAGGGGTACCAAGAGGTGGTTAAAGGATGTCTAATTGCATGTACATGATGTTAACATGTTAATTATATCAATATTTGGTGGCAAGTGACTCTTAAAGGGTGCAAAGTGACTCTAATATGGTGAAAAGTGACTAACATGGTTAATTAGAACCAAAATGTGGACCAAAATTGACTTGTATGAATATGGCACTAAGAGGTGGTAAAAGGATTTCTAATTGCATGTACATGATGTTAACATGTTAATTGTACCAATATATGATGGCAAGTGACTCTTATAAGGTGCAAAGTGACTCTAATATGGTGAGAAGTCACTTACATGATTGATTAGAGCCAAAATGTGGCCCAAAATTGAATTATAGGAAAGGGGTACCAAGAGGTGGTTAAAGGATGTCTAATTGCATGTACATGATGTGAACATGTTAATTGTATCAATATACGGTGGCAAGTGACTCCTATAGGGTGCAAAGTGACTCTTATAGGGTGTAAAGGTACTCTAATATGGTGAACAGTGACTTACATGGTTGATTAGAGCCAAAATGTGGAACAAAATTAACTTGTATGAAAGTGGCATTAAGAGGTGGTAAAAGGATGTCAAGTTGGATGTATATGATGTTAACATGTCAATTGTTGCATATATGGTGGAAAGTGACTCTTATAGGGTGTAAAGTGACTCTAATATGGTGAGAAGTGACTAAAATGGTTAATTAGAACCAAAATGTGGACCAAAATTGACTTGTATGAATATTGCACTAAGAGGTGGTAAAAGGATTTCTAATTGCATGTCCATGATGTTAACATGTTAATTGTACCAATATATGATGGCAAGTGACTTTTATAAGGTGCAAAGTGACTCTAATATGGTGAGAAGTCACTTACATGATTGATTAGAGCCAAAATCTGGCCCAAAATTGACTTGTATGAAAGGGTTACCAAGAGGTGATTAAAGGATGTCTAATTGCATGTACATGATGTTAACAAGTTAATTATATCAATATTTGGTGGCAAGTGACTCTTAAAGGGTGCAAAGTGACTCTAATATGGTGAAAAGTGACTAACATGGTTAATTAGAAACAAAATGTGGACCAAAATTGACTTGTATGAATATGGCACTAAGAGGTGGTAAAAGGATTTCTAATTGCATGTACATGATTTTAACATGTTAATTTGTAGCAATATATGATGGCAAGTGACTCTTATAAGGTGCAAAGTGACTCTAATATGGTGAGAAGTCACTTACATGATTGATTGGAGCCAAAATGTGGCCCAAAATTGACTTGTAGGAAAGGGGTACCAAGTGGTGGTTAAAGGATGTCTAATTGCATTTACGTGATGTTAACATGTTAATTGTATCAATATATGGGGCAAGTGACTCTTATAGGGTGTAAAGGTACTCTAATATGGTGAACAGTGACTTACATGGTTGATTAGAGCCAAAATGTGGAACAAAATTAACTTGTATGAAAGTGGCATTAATAGGTGGTTAAAGGATGTCAAATTGGATGTATATGATGTTAACATGTCAATTGTTGCATATATGGTGGAAAGTGACTCTTATAGGGTGCAAAGTGACTCTAATATGGTGAGAAGTGACTAACATGGTTAATTAGAACCAAAATGTGGACCAAAATTTACTTGTATGAATATGGCACTAAGAGGTGGTAAAAGGATTTCTAATTGCATGTCCATGATGTTAACATGTTAATTGTACCAATATATGATGGCAAGTGACTCTTATAAGGTGCAAAGTGACTCTAATATGGTGAGAAGTCACTTACATGATTGATTAGAGCCAAAATGTGGCCCTAAATTGAATTGTACGAAAGGGGTACCAAGAGGTGGTTAAAGGATGTCTAATTGCATGTACATGATGTTAACATGTTAATTATATCAATATTTGGTGGCAAGTGACTCTTAAAGGGTGCAAAGTGACTCTAATATGGTGAAAAGTGACTAACATGGTTAATTAGAACCAAAATGTGGACCAAAATTGACTTGTATGAATATGGCACTAAGAGGTGGTAAAAGGATTTCTAATTGCATGTCCATGATGTTAACATGTTAATTGTACCAATATATGATGGCAAGTGACTCTTATAAGGTGCAAAGTGACTCTAATATGGTGAGAAGTCACTTACATGATTCATTGGAGCCATAATGTGGCCCAAAATTGACTTGTAGGAAAGGGGTACCAAGAGGTGGTTAAAGGATGTCTAATTGCATTTACGTGATGTTAACATGTTAATTGTATCAATATTTGGTGGCAAGTGACTCTTAAAGGGTGCAAAGTGACTCTAATATGGTGAAAAGTGACTAACATGGTTAATTAGAACCAAAATGTGGACCAAAATTGACTTGTATAAATATGGCACTAAGAGGTGGTAAAAGGATTTCTAATTGCATGTACATGATGTTAACATGTTAATTGTACCAATATATGATGGCAAGTGACTCTTATAAGGTGCAAAGTGACTCTAATATGGTGAGAAGTCAGTTACATGATTGATTAGAGCCAAAATGTGGCCCAAAATTGACTTGTAGCAAAAGGGTACCAAGAGGTGGTTAAAGGATGTCTAATTGCATTTACGTGATGGTAACATGTTAATTGTATCAATATATGGGGCAAGTGACTCTTATAGGGTGTAAAGGTACTCTAATATGGTGAACAGTGACGTACATGGTTGATTAGAGCCAAAATGTGGAACAAAATTAACAGGTATAAAAGTGGCATTAATAGGTGGTAAAAGGATGTCAAATTGGATGTATATGATGTTAACATGTCAATTGTTGCATATATGGTGGAAAGTGACTCTTATAGGGTTCAAAGTGACTCTAATATGGTGAGAAGTGACTAACATGTTTAATTAGAACCAAAATGTGGACCAAAATTGACTTGTATGAATATGGCACTAAGAGGTGGTAAAAGGATTTCTAATTGCATGTACATGATGTTAACATGTTAATTGTACCAATATATGATGGCAAGTAACTCTTATAAGGTGCAAAGTGACTCTAATATGGTGAGAAGTCACTTACATGATTGATTAGAGCCAAAATGTGGCCCAAAATTGACTTGTAGGAAAGGGGTACCAAGAGGTGGTTATAGCAGTCTAATTGCATTTACGTGATGTAAACATGTTAATTGTATCAATATGTGGGACAAGTGACTCTTATAGGATGTAAAGGTACTCTAATATGGTGAACAGTGACTTACATGGTTGATTAGAGGCAAAATGTGGAACAAAATTAACTTGTATGAAAGTGGCATTAATAGGTGGTAAAAGGATGTCAAATTGGATGTATATGATGTTAACATGTCAATTGTTGCATATATGGTGGAAAGTGACTCTTATAGGGTGCAAAGTGACTCTATTATGGTGAGAAGTGCCTAACACGGTTAATTAGAACCAAAATGTGGACCAAAATTGACTTGTATGAATATGGCACTAAGAGGTGGTAAAAGGATTTCTAATTTCATGTACATGATGTTAACATGTTAATTGTACCAATATTTGATGGCAAGTGACTCTTATAAGGTGCAAAGTGACTCTAATATGGTGAGAAGTCACTTACATGATTGATTAGAGCCAAAATGTGGCCCAAAATTGACTTGTACGAAAGGGGTACCAAGAGGTGGTTAAAGGATGTCTAATTGCATGTACATGATGTTAACATGTTAATTCTATCAATATTTGGTGGCAAGTGAATCTTAAAGGGTGCAAAGTGACTCTAATATGGTGAAAAGTGACTAACATGGTTAATTAGAACCAAAACGTGGACCAAAATTGACTTGTATGAATATGGCACTAAGAGGTGGTAAAAGGATTTCTAATAACATGTACATGATGTTAACATGTTAATTGTACCAATATATGATGGCAAGTGACTCTTATAAGGTGCAAAGTGACTCTAATATGGTGAGAAGTCACTTACATAAATGATTAGAGCCAAAATGTGGCCCAAAATTGACTTGTAGGAAAGGGGTACCAATTAAAGGATGTCTAATTGCATGTACATGATGTGAACATGTTAATTGTATCAATATATGATGGCAAGTGACTCCTATAGGGTGCAAAGTGACTCTTATAGGGTGTAAAGGTACTCTAATATGGTGAACAGTGACTTACATGGTTGATTAGAGCCAAAATGTGGAACAAAATTAACTTGTATGAAAGTGGCATTAAGAGGTGGTAAAAGGATGTCAAATTGGATGTATATGATGTTAACATGTCAATTGTTGCATCTATGGTGGAAAGTGACTCTTATAGGGTGCAAAGTGACTGTAATATGGTGAGAAGTGACTAAAATGGTTAATTAGAACGAAAATGTGGACCAAAATTGACTTGTATGAATATTGCACTATGAGGTGGTAAAAGGATTTCTAATTGCATGTCCATGATGTTAACATGTTAATTGTACCAATATATGATGGCAAGTGACTCTTATAAGGTGCAAAGTGACTCTAATATGGTGAGAAGTCAGTTACATGATTGATTAGAGCCAAAATGTGGCCCAAAATTGACTTGTATGAAAGGGTTACCAAGAGGTGATTAAAGGATGTCTAATTGCATGTACATGATGTTAACAAGTTAATTATATCAATATTTGGTGGCAAGTGACTCTTAAAGGGTGCAAAGTGACTCTAATATGGTGAAAAGTGACTAACATGGTTAATTAGAAACAAAATGTGGACCAAAATTGACTTGTATGAATATGGCACTAAGAGGTGGTAAAAGGATTTCTAATTGCATGTACATGATTTTAACATGTTAATTGTACCAATATATGATGGCAAGTGACTCTTATAAGGTGCAAAGTGACTCTAATATGGTGAGAAGTCACTTACATGATTGATTGGAGCCAAAATGTGGCCCAAAATTGACTTGTAGGAAAGGGGTACCAAGTGGTGGTTAAAGGATGTCTAATTGAATTTACGTGATGTTAACATGTTAATTGTATCAATATATGGGGCAAGTGACTCTTATAGGGTGTAAAGGTACTCTAATATGGTGAACAGTGACTTACATGGTTGATTAGAGCCAAAATGTGGAATAAAATTAACTTGAATGAAAGTGGCATTAATAGGTGGTTAAAGGATGTCAAATTGGATGTATATGATGTTAACATGTTAATTGTACCAATATATGATGGCAAGTGACTCTTATAAGGTGCAAAGTGACTCTAATATGGTGAGAAGTCAGTTACATGATTGATTAGAGCCAAAATGTGGCCCAAAATTGACTTGTATGAAAGGGTTACCAAGAGGTGATTAAAGGATGTCTAATTGCATGTACATGATGTTAACAAGTTAATTATATCAATATTTGGTGGCAAGTGACTCTTAAAGGGTGCAAAGTGACTCTAATATGGTGAAAAGTGACTAACATGGTTAATTAGAAACAAAATGTGGACCAAAATTGACTTGTATGAATATGGCACTAAGAGGTGGTAAAAGGATTTCTAATTGCATGTACATGATTTTAACATGTTAATTGTACCAATATATGATGGCAAGTGACTCTTATAAGGTGCAAAGTGACTCTAATATGGTGAGAAGTCACTTACATGATTGATTGGAGCCAAAATGTGGCCCAAAATTGACTTGTAGGAAAGGGGTACCAAGTGGTGGTTAAAGGATGTCTAATTGCATTTATGTGATGTTAACATGTTAATTGTATCAATATATGGGGCAAGTGACTCTTATAGGGTGTAAAGGTACTCTAATATGGTGAACAGTGACTTACATGGTTGATTAGAGCCAAAATGTGGAACAAAATTAACTTGAATGAAAGTGGCATTAATAGGTGGTTAAAGGATGTCAAATTAGATGTATATGATGTTAACATGTCAATTGTTGCATATATGGTGGAAAGTGACTCTTATAGGGTGCAAAGTGACTCTAATATGGTGAGAAGTGACTAACATGGTTAATTAGAACCAAAATGTGGACCAAAATTTACTTGTATGAATATGGCACTAAGAGGTGGTAAAAGGATTTCTAATTGCATGTCCATGATGTTAACATGTTAATTGTACCAATATATGATGGCAAGTGACTTTTATAAGGTGCAAAGTGACTCTAATATGGTGAGAAGTCACTTACATGATTGATTAGAGCCAAAATGTGGCCCTAAATTGAATTGTACGAAAGGGGTACCAAGAGGTGGTTAAAGGATGTCTAATTGCATGTACATGATGTTAACATGTTAATTATATCAATATTTGGTGGCAAGTGAATCGTAAAGGGTGCAAAGTGACTCTAATATGGTGAAAAGTGACTAACATGGTTAATTAGAACCAAAATGTGGACCAAAATTGACTTGTATGAATATGGCACTAAGAGGTGGTAAAAGGATTTCTAATTGCATGTACATGATGTTAACATGTTAATTGTACCAATATATGATGGCGAGTGACTCTTATAAGGTGCAAAGTGACTCTAATATGGTGAGAAGTCACTTACATGATTGATTAGAGCCAAAAAGTGTCCCAAAATTGAATTATAGGAAAGGGGTACCAAGAGGTGGTTAAAGGATGTCTAATTGCATGTACATGATGTGAACATGTTAATTGTATCAATATACGGTGGCAAGTGACTCCTATAGGGTGCAAAGTGACTCTTATAGGGTGTAAAGGTAATCTAATATGGTGAACAGTGACTTACATGGTTGATTAGAGCCAAAATGTGGAACAAAATTAACTTGTATGAAATTGGCATTAAGTGGTAAAAGGATGTCAAATTGGATGTATATGATGTTAACATGTCAATTGTTGCATATATGGTGGAAAGTGACTCTTATAGGGTGCAAAGTGACTGTAATATGGTGAGAAGTGACTAAAATGGTTAATTAGAACGAAAATGTGGACCAAAATTGACTTGTATGAATATTGCACTAAGAGGTGGTAAAAGGATTTCTAATTGCATGTCCATGATGTTAACATGTTAATTGTACCAATATATGATGGCAAGTGACTTCTATAAGGTGCAAAGTGACTCTAATATGGTGAGAAGTCACTTACATGATTGATTAGAGCCAAAATCTGGCCCAAAATTGACTTGTACGAAAGGGGTACCAAGAGGTGATTAAAGGATGTCTAATTGCATGTACATGATGTTAACAAGTAAATTATATCAATATTTGGTGGCAAGTGACTCTTAAAGGGTGCAAACTGACTCTAATATGGTGAAAAGTGACTAACATGGTTAATTAGAAACAAAATGTGGACCAAAATTGACTTGTATGAATATGGCACTAAGAGGTGGTAAAAGGATTTCTAATTGCATGTACATGATGTTAACATGTTAATTGTACCAATATATTATGGCAAGTGACTCTTATAAGGTGCAAAGTGACTCTAATATGGTGAAAAGTCACTTACATGATTGATTGGAGCCATAATGTGGCCCAAAATTGACTTGTAGGAAAGGGGTACCAAGAGGTGGTTAAAGGATGTCTAATTGCATTTACGTGATGTTAACATGTTAATTGTATCAATATATGGGGCAAGTGACTCTTATAGGGTGTAAAGGTACTCTAATATGGTGAACAGTGACTTACATGGTTGATTAGAGCCAAAATGTGGAACAAAATTAACTTGTATGAAAGTGGCATTTAGAGGTGGTAAAAGGATGTCAAATTGGATGTATATGATGTTAACATGTCAATTGTTGCATATATGGTGGAAAGTGACTCTTATAGGGTGCAAAGTGACTGTAATATGGTGAGAAGTGACTAAAATGGTTAATTAGAACGAAAATGTGGACCAAAATTGACTTGTATGAATATTGCACTAAGAGGTGGTAAAAGGATTTCTAATTGCATGTCCATGATGTTAACATGTTAATTGTACCAATATATGATGGGAAGTGACTCTTATAAGGTGCAAAGTGACTCTAATATGGTGAGAAGTCACTTACATGATTGATTGGAGCCATAATGTGGCCCAAAAGTGACTTGTAGGAAAGGGGTACCAAGAGGTGGTTAAAGGATGTCTAATTGCATTTACGTGATGTTAACATGTTAATTGTATCAATATTTGGTGGCAAGTGACTCTTAAAGGGTGCAAAGTGACTCTAATATGGTGAAAAGTGACTAACATGGTTAATTAGAACCAAAATGTGGACCAAAATTGACTTGTATAAATATGGCACTAAGAGGTGGTAAAAGGATTTCTAATTGCATGTACATGATGTTAACATGTTAATTGTACCAATATATGATGGCAAGTGACTCTTATAAGGTGCAAAGTGACTCTAATATGGTGAGAAGTCAGTTACATGATTGATTAGAGCCAAAATGTGGCCCAAAATTGACTTGTAGCAAAAGGGTACCAAGAGGTGGTTAAGGGATGTCTAATTGCATTTACGTGATGGTAACATGTTAATTGTATCAATATATGGGGCAAGTGACTCTTATAGGGTGTAAAGGTACTCTAATATGGTGAACAGTGACGTACATGGTTGATTAGAGCCAAAATGTGGAACAAAATTAACAGGTATAAAAGTGGCATTAATAGGTGGTAAAAGGATGTCAAATTGGATGTATATGATGTTAACATGTCAATTGTTGCATATATGGTGGAAAGTGACTCTTATAGGGTGCAAAGTGACTCTAATATGGTGAGAAGTGACTAACATGTTTAATTAGAACCAAAATGTGGACCAAAATTGACTTGTATGAATATGGCACTAAGAGGTGGTAAAAGGATTTCTAATTGCATGTACATGATGTTAACATGTTAATTGTACCAATATATGATGGCAAGTGACTCTTATAAGGTGCAAAGTGACTCTAATATGGTGAGAAGTCACTTACATGATTGATTATAGCCAAAATGTGGCCCAAAATTGACTTGTAGGAAAGGGGGTACCAAGAGGTGGTTATAGCAGTCTAATTGCATTTACGTGATGTTAACATGTTAATTGTATCAATATGTGGGACAAGTGACTCTTATAGGATGTAAAGGTATTCTAATATGGTGAACAGTGACTTACATGGTTGATTAGAGGCAAAATGTGGAACAAAATTAACTTGTATGAAAGTGGCATTAATAGGTGGTAAAAGGATGTCAAATTGGATGTATATGATGTTAACATGTCAATTGTTGCATATATGGTGGAAAGTGACTCTTATAGGGTGCAAAGTGACTCTATTATGGTGAGAAGTGACTAACACGGTTAATTAGAACCAAAATGTGGGCCAAAATTGACTTGTATGAATATGGCACTAAGAGGTGGTAAAAGGATTTCTAATTTCATGTACATGATGTTAACATGTTAATTGTACCAATATTTGATGGCAAGTGACTCTTATAAGGTGCAAAGTGACTCTAATATGGTGAGAAGTCACTTACATGATTGATTAGAGCCAAAATGTGGCCCAAAATTGACTTGTACGAAAGGGGTACCAAGAGGTGGTTAAAGGATGTCTAATTGCATGTACATGATGTTAACATGTTAATTCTATCAATATTTGGTGGCAAGTGACTCTTAAAGGGTGCAAAGTGACTCTAATATGGTGAAAAGTGACTAACATGGTTAATTAGAACCAAAACGTGGACCAAAATTGACTTGTATGAATATGGCACTAAGAGGTGGTAAAAGGATTTCTAATAACATGTACATGATGTTAACATGTTAATTGTACCAATATATGATGGCAAGTGACTCTTATAAGGTGCAAAGTGACTCTAATATGGTGAGAAGTCACTTACATAAATGATTAGAGCTAAAATGTGGCCCAAAATTGACTTGTAGGAAAAGGGTACCAAGAGATGGTTAAAGGATGTCTAATTGCATGTACATAATGTGAACATGTTAATTGTATCAATATACGATGGCAAGTGACTCATATAGGGTGCAAAGTGACTCTTATAGGGTGTAAAGGTACTCTAATATGGTGAACAGTGACTTACATGGTTGATTAGAGCCAAAATGTGGAACAAAATTAACTTGTATGAAAGTGGCATTAAGAGGTGGTAAAAGGATGTCAAATTGGATGTATATGATGTTAACATGTCAATTGTTGCATATATTGTGGAAAGTGACTCTTATAGGGTGCAAAGTGACTGTAATATGGTGAGAAGTGACTAAAATGGTTAATTAAAACGAAAATGTGGACCAAAATTGACTTGTATGAATATTGCACTATGAGGTGGTAAAAGGATTTCTAATTGCATGTCCATGATGTTAACATGTTAATTGTACCAATATATGATGGCAAGTGACTCTTATAAGGTGCAAAGTGACTCTAATATGGTGAGAAGTCACTTACATGATTGATTGGAGCCATAATGTGGCCCAAAATTGACTTGTAGGAAAGGGGTACCAAGAGGTGGTTAAAGGATGTCTAATTGCATTTACGTGATGTTAACATGTTAATTGTATCAATATTTGGTGGCAAGTGACTCTTAAAGGGTGCAAAGTGACTCTAATATGGTGAAAAGTGACTAACATGGTTAATTAGAACCAAAATGTGGACCAAAATTGACTTGTATAAATATGGCACTAAGAGGTGGTAAAAGGATTTCTAATTGCATGTACATGATGTTAACATGTTAATTGTACCAATATATGA
This sequence comes from Apium graveolens, assembly GCF_009905375.1. Classification (NCBI taxonomy): domain Eukaryota; kingdom Viridiplantae; phylum Streptophyta; class Magnoliopsida; order Apiales; family Apiaceae; genus Apium; species Apium graveolens. The sequence continues at coordinate 48,032 of NW_027417901.1, read as the reverse complement.
TGGCAAGTGACTCTTATAAGGTGCAAAGTGACTCTAATATGGTGAGAAGTCAGTTACATGATTGATTAGAGCCAAAATGTGGCCAAAAATTGACTTCTATGAAAGGGTTACCAAGAGGTGATTAAAGGATGTCTAATTGCATGTACATGATGTTAACAAGTTAATTATATCAATATTTGGTGGCAAGTGACTCTTAAAGGGTGCAAAGTGACTCTAATATGGTGAAAAGTGACTAACATGGTTAATTCCCATAGTGTGACGGGCGGTGTGTACAAGGCCCGGGAACGAATTCACCGCCGTATGGCTGACCGGCGATTACTAGCGATTCCGGCTTCATGCAGGCGAGTTGCAGCCTGCAATCCGAACTGAGGACGGGTTTTTGGAGTTAGCTCACCCTCGCGGGATCGCGACCCTTTGTCCCGGCCATTGTAGCAATTAGAAACAAAATGTGGACCAAAATTGACTTGTATGAATATGGCACTAAGAGGTGGTAAAAGGATTTCTAATTGCATGTACATGATTTTAACATGTTAATTGTACCAATATATGATGGCAAGTGACTCTTATAAGGTGCAAAGTGACTCTAATATGGTGAGAAGTCACTTACATGATTGATTGGAGCCAAAATGTGGCCCAAAATTGACTTGTAGGAAAGGGGTACCAAGTGGTGGTTAAAGGATGTCTAATTGCATTTACGTGATGTTAACATGTTAGTTGTATCAATATATGGGGCAAGTGACTCTTATAGGGTGTAAAGGTACTCTAATATGGTAAACAGTGACTTACATGGTTGATTAGAGCCAAAATGTGGAACAAAATTAACTTGTATGAAAGTGGCATTAATAGGTGGTTAAAGGATGTCAAATTGGATGTATATGATGTTAACATGTCAATTGTTGCATATATGGTGGAAAGTGACTCTTATAGGGTGCAAAGTGACTCTAATATGGTGAGAAGTGACTAACATGGTTAATTAGAACCAAAATGTGGACCAAAATTTACTTGTATGAATATGGCACTAAGAGGTGGTAAAAGGATTTCTAATTGCATGTCCATGATGTTAACATGTTAATTGTACCAATATATGATGGCAAGTGACTCTTATAAGGTGCAAAGTGACTCTAATATGGTGAGAAGTCACTTACATGATTGATTAGAGCCAAAATGTGGCCCTAAATTGAATTGTACGAAAGGGGTACCAAGAGGTGGTTAAAGGATGTCTAATTGCATGTACATGATGTTAACATGTTAATTATATCAATATTTGGTGGCAAGTGAATCTTAAAGGGTGCAAAGTGACTCTAATATGGGGAAAAGTGACTAACATGGTTAATTAGAACCAAAATGTGGACCAAAATTGACTTGTATGAATATGGCACTAAGAGGTGGTAAAAGGATTTCTAATTGCATGTACATGATGTTAACATGTTAATTGTACCAATATATGATGGCGAGTGACTCTTATAAGGTGCAAAGTGACTCTAATATGGTGAGAAGTCACTTACATGATTGATTAGAGCCAAAATGTGTCCCAAAATTGAATTATAGGAAAGGGGTACCAAGAGGTGGTTAAAGGATGTCTAATTGCATGTACATGATGCGAACATGTTAATTGTATCAATATACGGTGGCAAGTGACTCCTATAGGGTGCAAAGTGACTCTTATAGGGTGTAAAGGTAATCTAATATGGTGAACAGTGACTTACATGGTTGATTAGAGCCAAAATGTGGAACAAAATTAACTTGTATGAAAGTGGCATTAAGTGGTAAAAGGATGTCAAATTGGATGTATATGATGTTAACATGTCAATTGTTGCATATATGGTGGAAATTGACTCTTATAGGGTGCAAAGTGACTGTAATATGGTGAGAAGTGACTAAAATGGTTAATTAGAACGAAAATGTGGACCAAAATTGACTTGTATGAATATTGCACTAAGAGGTGGTAAAAGGATTTCTAATTGCATGTCCATGATGTTAACATGTTAATTGTACCAATATATGATGGCAAGTGACTTCTATAAGGTGCAAAGTGACTCTAATATGGTGAGAAGTCACTTACATGATTGATTGGAGCTATAATGTGGCCCAAAATTGACTTGTAGGAAAGGGGTACCAAGAGGTGGTTAAAGGATGTCTAATTGCATTTACGTGATGTTAACATGTTAATTGTATCAATATATGGGGCAAGTGACTCTTATAGGGTGTAAAGGTACTCTAATATGGTGAACAGTGACTTACATGGTTGATTAGAGCCAAAATGTGGAACAAAATTAACTTGTATGAAAGTGGCATTAAGAGGTGGTAAAAGGATGTCAAATTGGATGTATATGATGTTAACATGTCAATTGTTGCATATATGGTGGAAAGTGACTCTTATAGGGTGCAAAGTGACTGTAATATGGTGAGAAGTGACTAAAATGGTTAATTAGAACGAAAATGTGGACCAAAATTGACTTGTATGAATATTGCACTAAGAGGTGGTAAAAGGATTTCTAATTGCATGTCCATGATGTTAACATGTTAATTGTACCAATATATGATGGCAAGTGACTCTTATAAGGTGCAAAGTGACTCTAATATGGTGAGAAGTCACTTACATGATTGATTGGAGCCATAATGTGGCCCAAAATTGACTTGTAGGAAAGGGGTACCAAGAGGTGGTTAAAGGATGTCTAATTGCATTTACGTGATGTTAACATGTTAATTGTATCAATATTTGGTGGCAAGTGACTCTTAAAGGGTGCAAAGTGACTCTAATATGGTGAAAAGTGACTAACATGGTTAATTAGAACCAAAATATGGACCAAAATTGAATTGTATAAATATGGCACTAAGAGGTGGTAAAAGGATTTCTAATTGCATGTACATGATGTTAACATGTTAATTGTACCAATATATGATGGCAAGTGACTCTTATAAGGTGCAAAGTGACTCTAATATGGTGAGAAGTCAGTTACATGATTGATTAGAGCCAAAATGTGGCCCAAAATTGACTTGTAGCAAAAGGGTACCAAGAGGTGGTTAAAGGATGTCTAATTGCATTTACGTGATGGTAACATGTTAATTGTATCAATATATGGGGCAAGTGACTCTTATAGGGTGTAAAGGTACTCTAATATGGTGAACAGTGACGTACATGGTTGATTAGAGCCAAAATGTGGAACAAAATTAACAGGTATAAAAGTGGCATTAATAGGTGGTAAACGGATGTCAAATTGGATGTATATGATGTTAACATGTCAATTGTTGCATATATGGTGGAAAGTGACTCTTATAGGGTGCAAAGTGACTCTAATATGGTGAGAAGTGACTAACATGTTTAATTAGAACCAAAATGTGGACCAAAATTGACTTGTATGAATATGGTACTAAGAGGTGGTAAAAGGATTTCTAATTGCATGTACACGATGTTAACATGTTAATTGTACCAATATATGATGGCAAGTGACTCTTATAAGGTGCAAAGTGACTCTAATATGGTGAGAAGTCACTTACATGATTGATTAGAGCCAAAATGTGGCCCAAAATTGACTTGTAGGAAAGGCGTACCAAGAGGTGGTTATAGCAGTCTAATTGCATTTACGTGATGTTAACATGTTAATTGTATCAATATGTGGGACAAGTGACTCTTATAGGATGTAAAGGTACTCTAATATGGTGAACAGTGACTTACATGGTTGATTAGAGGCAAAATGTGGAACAAAATTAACTTGTATGAAAGTGGCATTAATAGGTGGTAAAAGGATGTCAAATTGGATGTATATGATGTTAACATGTCAATTGTTGCATATATGGTGGAAAGTGACTCTTATAGGGTGCAAAGTGACTCTATTATGGTGAGAAGTGACTAACACGGTTAATTAGAACCAAAATGTGGACCAAAATTGACTTGTATGAATATGGCACTAAGAGGTGGTAAAAGGATTTCTAATTGCATGTACATGATGTTAACATGTTAATTGTACCAATATATGATGGCAAGTGACTCTTATAAGGTGCAAAGTGACTCTAATATGGTGAGAAGTCACTTACATGATTGATTAGAGCCAAAATGTGGCCCAAAATTGACTTGTACGAAAGGGGTACCAAGAGGTGGTTAAAGGATGTCTAATTGCATGTACATGATGTTAACATGTTAATTCTATCAATATTTGGTGGCAAGTGACTCTTAAAGGGTGCAAAGTGACTCTAATATGGTGAAAAGTGACTAACATGGTTAATTAGAACCAAAACGTGGACCAAAATTGACTTGTATGAATATGGCACTAAGAGGTGGTAAAAGGATTTCTAATAACATGTACATGATGTTAACATGTTAATTGTACCAATATATGATGGCAAGTGACTCTTATAAGGTGCAAAGTGACTCTAATATGGTGAGAAGTCACTTACATAAATGATTAGAGCCAAAATGTGGCCCAAAATTGACTTGTAGGAAAAGGGTACCAAGAGATGGTTAAAGGATGTCTAATTGCATGTACATGATGTGAACATGTTAATTGTATCAATATACGATGGCAAGTGACTCATATAGGGTGCAAAGTGACTCTTATAGGGTGTAAAGGTACTCTAATATGGTGAACAGTGACTTACATGGTTGATTAGAGCCAAAATGTGGAACAAAATTAACTTGTATGAAAGTGGCATTAAGAGGTGGTAAAAGGATGTCAAATTGGATGTATATGATGTTAACATGTCAATTGTTGCATATATTGTGGAAAGTGACTCTTATAGGGTGCAAAGTGACTGTAATATGGTGAGAAGTGACTAAAATGGTTAATTAAAACGAAAATGTGGACCAAAATTGACTTGTATGAATATTGCACTATGAGGTGGTAAAAGGATTTCTAATTGCATGTCCATGATGTTAACATGTTAATTGTACCAATATATGATGGCAAGTGACTCTTATAAGGTGCAAAGTGACTCTAATATGGTGAGAAGTCACTTGCATGATTGATTAGAGCCAAAATGTGGCCCAAATTTGACTTGTAGGAAAGGGGTACCAAGAGGTGGTTAAAGGATGTCTAATTGCATTTACGTGATGTTAACATGTTAGTTGTATCAATATATGGGGCAAGTGACTCTTATAGGGTGTAAAGGTACTCTAATATGGTAAACAGTGACTTACATGGTTGATTAGAGCCAAAATGTGGAACAAAATTAACTTGTATGAAAGTGGCATTAATAGGTGGTTAAAGGATGTCAAATTGGATGTATATGATGTTAACATGTCAATTGTTGCATATATGGTGGAAAGTGACTCTTATAGGGTGCAAAGTGACTCTAATATGGTGAGAAGTGACTAACATGGTTAATTAGAACCAAAATGTGGACCAAAATTTACTTGTATGAATATGGCACTAAGAGGTGGTAAAAGGATTTCTAATTGCATGTCCATGATGTTAACATGTTAATTGTACCAATATATGATGGCAAGTGACTCTTATAAGGTGCAAAGTGACTCTAATATGGTGAGAAGTCACTTACATGATTGATTAGAGCCAAAATGTGGCCCTAAATTGAATTGTACGAAAGGGGTACCAAGAGGTGGTTAAAGGATGTCTAATTGCATGTACATGATGTTAACATGTTAATTATATCAATATTTGGTGGCAAGTGAATCTTAAAGGGTGCAAAGTGACTCTAATATGGTGAAAAGTGACTAACATGGTTAATTAGAACCAAAATATGGACCAAAATTGACTTGTATGAATATGGCACTAAGAGGTGGTAAAAGGATTTCTAATTGCATGTACATGATGTTAACATGTTAATTGTACCAATATATGATGGCGAGTGACTGTTATAAGGTGCAAAGTGACTCTAATATGGTGAGAAGTCACTTACATGATTGATTGGAGCTATAATGTGGCCCAAAATTGACTTGTAGGAAAGGGGTACCAAGAGGTGGTTAAAGGATGTCTAATTGCATTTACGTGATGTTAACATGTTAATTGTATCAATATATGGGGCAAGTGACTCTTATAGGGTGTAAAGGTACTCTAATATGGTGAACAGTGACTTACATGGTTGATTAGAGCCAAAATGTGGAACAAAATTAACTTGTATGAAAGTGGCATTAAGAGGTGGTAAAAGGATGTCAAATTGGATGTATATGATGTTAACATGTCAATTGTTGCATATATGGTGGAAAGTGACTCTTATAGGGTGCAAAGTGACTGTAATATGGTGAGAAGTGACTAAAATGGTTAATTAGAACGAAAATGTGGACCAAAATTGACTTGTATGAATATTGCACTAAGAGGTGGTAAAAGGATTTCTAATTGCATGTCCATGATGTTAACATGTTAATTGTACCAATATATGATGGCAAGTGACTCTTATAAGGTGCAAAGTGACTCTAATATGGTGAGAAGTCACTTACATGATTGATTGGAGCCATAATGTGGCCCAAAATTGACTTGTAGGAAAGGGGTACCAAGAGGTGGTTAAAGGATGTCTAATTGCATTTACGTGATGTTAACATGTTAATTGTATCAATATTTGGTGGCAAGTGACTCTTAAAGGGTGCAAAGTGACTCTAATATGGTGAAAAGTGACTAACATGGTTAATTAGAACCAAAATATGGACCAAAATTGAATTGTATAAATATGGCACTAAGAGGTGGTAAAAGGATTTCTAATTGCATGTACATGATGTTAACATGTTAATTGTACCAATATATGATGGCAAGTGACTCTTATAAGGTGCAAAGTGACTCTAATATGGTGAGAAGTCAGTTACATGATTGATTAGAGCCAAAATGTGGCCCAAAATTGACTTGTAGCAAAAGGGTACCAAGAGGTGGTTAAAGGATGTCTAATTGCATTTACGTGATGGTAACATGTTAATTGTATCAATATATGGGGCAAGTGACTCTTATAGGGTGTAAAGGTACTCTAATATGGTGAACAGTGACGTACATGGTTGATTAGAGCCAAAATGTGGAACAAAATTAACAGGTATAAAAGTGGCATTAATAGGTGGTAAACGGATGTCAAATTGGATGTATATGATGTTAACATGTCAATTGTTGCATATATGGTGGAAAGTGACTCTTATAGGGTGCAAAGTGACTCTAATATGGTGAGAAGTGACTAACATGTTTAATTAGAACCAAAATGTGGACCAAAATTGACTTGTATGAATATGGTACTAAGAGGTGGTAAAAGGATTTCTAATTGCATGTACACGATGTTAACATGTTAATTGTACCAATATATGATGGCAAGTGACTCTTATAAGGTGCAAAGTGACTCTAATATGGTGAGAAGTCACTTACATGATTGATTAGAGCCAAAATGTGGCCCAAAATTGACTTGTAGGAAAGGCGTACCAAGAGGTGGTTATAGCAGTCTAATTGCATTTACGTGATGTTAACATGTTAATTGTATCAATATGTGGGACAAGTGACTCTTATAGGATGTAAAGGTACTCTAATATGGTGAACAGTGACTTACATGGTTGATTAGAGGCAAAATGTGGAACAAAATTAACTTGTATGAAAGTGGCATTAATAGGTGGTAAAAGGATGTCAAATTGGATGTATATGATGTTAACATGTCAATTGTTGCATATATGGTGGAAAGTGACTCTTATAGGGTGCAAAGTGACTCTATTATGGTGAGAAGTGACTAACACGGTTAATTAGAACCAAAATGTGGACCAAAATTGACTTGTATGAATATGGCACTAAGAGGTGGTAAAAGGATTTCTAATTGCATGTACATGATGTTAACATGTTAATTGTACCAATATATGATGGCAAGTGACTCTTATAAGGTGCAAAGTGACTCTAATATGGTGAGAAGTCACTTACATGATTGATTAGAGCCAAAATGTGGCCCAAAATTGACTTGTACGAAAGGGGTACCAAGAGGTGGTTAAAGGATGTCTAATTGCATGTACATGATGTTAACATGTTAACTCTATCAATATTTGGTGGCAAGTGACTCTTAAAGGGTGCAAAGTGACTCTAATATGGTGAAAAGTGACTAACATGGTTAATTAGAACCAAAACGTGGA
>NW_027417901.1:30000-35000 GCF_009905375.1 Apium graveolens | reverse complement strand
AGTGACTCTTATAAGGTGCAAAGTGACTCTAATATGGTGAGAAGTCACTTACATGATTGATTAGAGCCAAAATGTGGCCCAAAATTGACTTGTACGAAAGGGGTACCAAGAGGTGGTTAAAGGATGTCTAATTGCATGTACATGATGTTAACATGTTAATTCTATCAATATTTGGTGGCAAGTGACTCTTAAAGGGTGCAAAGTGACTCTAATATGGTGAAAAGTGACTAACATGGTTAATTAGAACCAAAACGTGGACCAAAATTGACTTGTATGAATATGGCACTAAGAGGTGGTAAAAGGATTTCTAATAACATGTACATGATGTTAACATGTTAATTGTACCAATATATGATGGCAAGTGACTCTTATAAGGTGCAAAGTGACTCTAATATGGTGAGAAGTCACTTACATAAATGATTAGAGCCAAAATGTGGCCCAAAATTGACTTGTAGGAAAAGGGTACCAAGAGATGGTTAAAGGATGTCTAATTGCATGTACATGATGTGAACATGTTAATTGTATCAATATACGATGGCAAGTGACTCATATAGGGTGCAAAGTGACTCTTATAGGGTGTAAAGGTACTCTAATATGGTGAACAGTGACTTACATGGTTGATTAGAGCCAAAATGTGGAACAAAATTAACTTGTATGAAAGTGGCATTAAGAGGTGGTAAAAGGATGTCAAATTGGATGTATATGATGTTAACATGTCAATTGTTGCATATATTGTGGAAAGTGACTCTTATAGGGTGCAAAGTGACTGTAATATGGTGAGAAGTGACTAAAATGGTTAATTAAAACGAAAATGTGGACCAAAATTGACTTGTATGAATATTGCACTATGAGGTGGTAAAAGGATTTCTAATTGCATGTCCATGATGTTAACATGTTAATTGTACCAATATATGATGGCAAGTGACTCTTATAAGGTGCAAAGTGACTCTAATATGGTGAGAAGTCACTTACATGATTGATTGGAGCCATAATGTGGCCCAAAATTGACTTGTAGGAAAGGGGTACCAAGAGGTGGTTAAAGGATGTCTAATTGCATTTACGTGATGTTAACATGTTAATTGTATCAATATTTGGTGGCAAGTGACTCTTAAAGGGTGCAAAGTGACTCTAATATGGTGAAAAGTGACTAACATGGTTAATTAGAACCAAAATGTGGACCAAAATTGACTTGTATAAATATGGCACTAAGAGGTGGTAAAAGGATTTCTAATTGCATGTACATGATGTTAACATGTTAATTGTACCAATATATGATGGCAAGTGACTCTTATAAGGTGCAAAGTGACTCTAATATGGTGAGAAGTCAGTTACATGATTGATTAGAGCCAAAATGTGGCCAAAAATTGACTTCTATGAAAGGGTTACCAAGAGGTGATTAAAGGATGTCTAATTGCATGTACATGATGTTAACAAGTTAATTATATCAATATTTGGTGGCAAGTGACTCTTAAAGGGTGCAAAGTGACTCTAATATGGTGAAAAGTGACTAACATGGTTAATTCCCATAGTGTGACGGGCGGTGTGTACAAGGCCCGGGAACGAATTCACCGCCGTATGGCTGACCGGCGATTACTAGCGATTCCGGCTTCATGCAGGCGAGTTGCAGCCTGCAATCCGAACTGAGGACGGGTTTTTGGAGTTAGCTCACCCTCGCGGGATCGCGACCCTTTGTCCCGGCCATTGTAGCAATTAGAAACAAAATGTGGACCAAAATTGACTTGTATGAATATGGCACTAAGAGGTGGTAAAAGGATTTCTAATTGCATGTACATGATTTTAACATGTTAATTGTACCAATATATGATGGCAAGTGACTCTTATAAGGTGCAAAGTGACTCTAATATGGTGAGAAGTCACTTACATGATTGATTGGAGCCAAAATGTGGCCCAAAATTGACTTGTAGGAAAGGGGTACCAAGTGGTGGTTAAAGGATGTCTAATTGCATTTACGTGATGTTAACATGTTAGTTGTATCAATATATGGGGCAAGTGACTCTTATAGGGTGTAAAGGTACTCTAATATGGTAAACAGTGACTTACATGGTTGATTAGAGCCAAAATGTGGAACAAAATTAACTTGTATGAAAGTGGCATTAATAGGTGGTTAAAGGATGTCAAATTGGATGTATATGATGTTAACATGTCAATTGTTGCATATATGGTGGAAAGTGACTCTTATAGGGTGCAAAGTGACTCTAATATGGTGAGAAGTGACTAACATGGTTAATTAGAACCAAAATGTGGACCAAAATTTACTTGTATGAATATGGCACTAAGAGGTGGTAAAAGGATTTCTAATTGCATGTCCATGATGTTAACATGTTAATTGTACCAATATATGATGGCAAGTGACTCTTATAAGGTGCAAAGTGACTCTAATATGGTGAGAAGTCACTTACATGATTGATTAGAGCCAAAATGTGGCCCTAAATTGAATTGTACGAAAGGGGTACCAAGAGGTGGTTAAAGGATGTCTAATTGCATGTACATGATGTTAACATGTTAATTATATCAATATTTGGTGGCAAGTGAATCTTAAAGGGTGCAAAGTGACTCTAATATGGTGAAAAGTGACTAACATGGTTAATTAGAACCAAAATATGGACCAAAATTGACTTGTATGAATATGGCACTAAGAGGTGGTAAAAGGATTTCTAATTGCATGTACATGATGTTAACATGTTAATTGTACCAATATATGATGGCGAGTGACTGTTATAAGGTGCAAAGTGACTCTAATATGGTGAGAAGTCACTTACATGATTGATTGGAGCTATAATGTGGCCCAAAATTGACTTGTAGGAAAGGGGTACCAAGAGGTGGTTAAAGGATGTCTAATTGCATTTACGTGATGTTAACATGTTAATTGTATCAATATATGGGGCAAGTGACTCTTATAGGGTGTAAAGGTACTCTAATATGGTGAACAGTGACTTACATGGTTGATTAGAGCCAAAATGTGGAACAAAATTAACTTGTATGAAAGTGGCATTAAGAGGTGGTAAAAGGATGTCAAATTGGATGTATATGATGTTAACATGTCAATTGTTGCATATATGGTGGAAAGTGACTCTTATAGGGTGCAAAGTGACTGTAATATGGTGAGAAGTGACTAAAATGGTTAATTAGAACGAAAATGTGGACCAAAATTGACTTGTATGAATATTGCACTAAGAGGTGGTAAAAGGATTTCTAATTGCATGTCCATGATGTTAACATGTTAATTGTACCAATATATGATGGCAAGTGACTCTTATAAGGTGCAAAGTGACTCTAATATGGTGAGAAGTCACTTACATGATTGATTGGAGCCATAATGTGGCCCAAAATTGACTTGTAGGAAAGGGGTACCAAGAGGTGGTTAAAGGATGTCTAATTGCATTTACGTGATGTTAACATGTTAATTGTATCAATATTTGGTGGCAAGTGACTCTTAAAGGGTGCAAAGTGACTCTAATATGGTGAAAAGTGACTAACATGGTTAATTAGAACCAAAATATGGACCAAAATTGAATTGTATAAATATGGCACTAAGAGGTGGTAAAAGGATTTCTAATTGCATGTACATGATGTTAACATGTTAATTGTACCAATATATGATGGCAAGTGACTCTTATAAGGTGCAAAGTGACTCTAATATGGTGAGAAGTCAGTTACATGATTGATTAGAGCCAAAATGTGGCCCAAAATTGACTTGTAGCAAAAGGGTACCAAGAGGTGGTTAAAGGATGTCTAATTGCATTTACGTGATGGTAACATGTTAATTGTATCAATATATGGGGCAAGTGACTCTTATAGGGTGTAAAGGTACTCTAATATGGTGAACAGTGACGTACATGGTTGATTAGAGCCAAAATGTGGAACAAAATTAACAGGTATAAAAGTGGCATTAATAGGTGGTAAACGGATGTCAAATTGGATGTATATGATGTTAACATGTCAATTGTTGCATATATGGTGGAAAGTGACTCTTATAGGGTGCAAAGTGACTCTAATATGGTGAGAAGTGACTAACATGTTTAATTAGAACCAAAATGTGGACCAAAATTGACTTGTATGAATATGGTACTAAGAGGTGGTAAAAGGATTTCTAATTGCATGTACACGATGTTAACATGTTAATTGTACCAATATATGATGGCAAGTGACTCTTATAAGGTGCAAAGTGACTCTAATATGGTGAGAAGTCACTTACATGATTGATTAGAGCCAAAATGTGGCCCAAAATTGACTTGTAGGAAAGGCGTACCAAGAGGTGGTTATAGCAGTCTAATTGCATTTACGTGATGTTAACATGTTAATTGTATCAATATGTGGGACAAGTGACTCTTATAGGATGTAAAGGTACTCTAATATGGTGAACAGTGACTTACATGGTTGATTAGAGGCAAAATGTGGAACAAAATTAACTTGTATGAAAGTGGCATTAATAGGTGGTAAAAGGATGTCAAATTGGATGTATATGATGTTAACATGTCAATTGTTGCATATATGGTGGAAAGTGACTCTTATAGGGTGCAAAGTGACTCTATTATGGTGAGAAGTGACTAACACGGTTAATTAGAACCAAAATGTGGACCAAAATTGACTTGTATGAATATGGCACTAAGAGGTGGTAAAAGGATTTCTAATTGCATGTACATGATGTTAACATGTTAATTGTACCAATATATGATGGCAAGTGACTCTTATAAGGTGCAAAGTGACTCTAATATGGTGAGAAGTCACTTACATGATTGATTAGAGCCAAAATGTGGCCCAAAATTGACTTGTACGAAAGGGGTACCAAGAGGTGGTTAAAGGATGTCTAATTGCATGTACATGATGTTAACATGTTAACTCTATCAATATTTGGTGGCAAGTGACTCTTAAAGGGTGCAAAGTGACTCTAATATGGTGAAAAGTGACTAACATGGTTAATTAGAACCAAAACGTGGACCAAAATTGACTTGTATGAATATGGCACTAAGAGGTGGTAA
>NW_027417901.1:0-25000 GCF_009905375.1 Apium graveolens | reverse complement strand
AAGTCACTTACATGATTGATTAGAGCCAAAATGTGGCCCAAAATTGACTTGTACGAAAGGGGTACCAAGAGGTGGTTAAAGGATGTCTAATTGCATGTACATGATGTTAACATGTTAATTCTATCAATATTTGGTGGCAAGTGACTCTTAAAAGGTGCAAAGTGACTCTAATATGGTGAAAAGTGACTAACATGGTTAATTAGAACCAAAACGTGGACCAAAATTGACTTGTATGAATATGGCACTAAGAGGTGGTAAAAGGATTTCTAATAACATGTACATGATGTTACCATGTTAATTGTACCAATATATGATGGCAAGTGACTCTTATAAGTTGCAAAGTGACTCTAATATGGTGAGAAGTCACTTACATAAATGATTAGATCCAAAATGTGGCCCAAAATTGACTTGTAGGAAAGGGGTACCAAGAGGTGGTTAAAGGATGTCTAATTGCATGTACATGATGTGAACATGTTAATTGTATCAATATACGGTGGCAAGTGACTCCTATAGGGTGCAAAGTGACTCTTATAGGGTGTAAAGGTACTCTAATATGGTGAACAGTGACTTACATGGTTGATTAGAGCCAAAATGTGGAACAAAATTAACTTGTATGAAGTGGCATTAAGAGGTGGTAAAAGGATGTCAAATTGGATGTATATGATGTTAACATGTCAATTGTTGCATATATGGTGGAAAGTGACTCTTATAGGGTGCAAAGTGACTGTAATATGGTGAGAAGTGACTAAAATGGTTAATTAGAACAAAAATGTGGACCAAAATTGACTTGTGTGAATATTGCACTATGAGGTGGTAAAAGGATTTCTAATTGCATGTCCATGATGTTAACATGTTAATTGTACCAATATATGATGGCAAGTGACTCTTATAAGGTGCAAAGTGACTCTAATATGGTGAGAAGTCACTTACATGATTGATTGGAGCCATAATGTGGCCCAAAATTGACTTGTAGGAAAGGGGTACCAAGAGGTGGTTAAAGGATGTTTAATTGCATTTACGTGATGTTAACATGTTAATTGTATCAATATTTGGTGGCAAGTGACTCTTAAAGGGTGCAAAGTGACTCTAATATGGTGAAAAGTGACTAACATGGTTAATTAGAACCAAAATGTGGACCAAAATTGACTTGTATAAATATGGCACTAAGAGGTGGTAAAAGGATTTCTAATTGCATGTACATGATGTTAACATGTTAATTGTACCAATATATGATGGCAAGTGACTCTTATAAGGTGCAAAGTGACTCTAATATGGTGAGAAGTCAGTTACATGATTGATTAGAGCCAAAATGTGGCCCAAAATTGACTTGTAGCAAAAGGGTACCAAGAGGTGGTTAAAGGATGTCTAATTGCATTTACGTGATGGTAACATGTTAATTGTATCAATATATGGGGCAAGTGACTCTTATAGGGTGTAAAGGTACTCTAATATGGTGAACAGTGACGTACATGGTTGATTAGAGCCAAAATGTGGAACAAAATTAACAGGTATAAAAGTGGCATTAATAGGTGGTAAAAGGATGTCAAATTGGATGTATATGATGTTAACATGTCAATTGTTGCATATATGGTGGAAAGTGACTCTTATAGGGTGCAAAGTGACTCTAATATGGTGAGAAGTGACTAACATGGTTAATTAGAACCAAAATGTGGACCAAAATTGACTTGTATGAATATGGCACTAAGAGATGGTAAAAGTATTTCTAATTGCATGTACATGATGTTAACATGTTAATTGTACCAATATATGATGGCAAGTGACTCTTATAAGGTGCAAAGTGACTCTAATATGGTGAGAAGTCACTTACATGATTGATTAGAGCCAAAATGTGGCCCAAAATTGACTTGTAGGAAAGGGGTACCAAGAGGTGGTTATAGCAGTCTAATTGCATTTACGTGATGTTAACATGTTAATTGTATCAATATGTGGGACAAGTGACTCTTATAGGATGTAAAGGTACTCTAATATGGTGAACAGTGACTTACATGGTTGATTAGAGGCAAAATGTGGAACAAAATTAACTTGTATGAAAGTGGCATTAATAGGTAGTAAAAGGATGTCAAATTGGATGTATATGATGTTAACATGTCAATTGTTGCATATATGGTGGAAAGTGACTCTTATAGGGTGCAAAGTGACTCTATTATGGTGAGAAGTGACTAACACGGTTAATTAGAACCAAAATGTGGACCAAAATTGACTTGTATGAATATGGCACTAAGAGGTGGTAAAAGGATTTCTAATTGCATGTACATGATGTTAACATGTTAATTGTACCAATATATGATGGCAAGTGACTCTTATAAGGTGCAAAGTGACTCTAATATGGTGAGAAGTTACTTACATGATTGATTAGAGCCAAAATGTGGCCCAAAATTGACTTGTACGAAAGGGGTACCAAGAGGTGGTTAAAGGATGTCTAATTGCATGTACATGATGTTAACATGTTAATTCTATCAATATTTGGTGGCAAGTGACTCTTAAAGGGTGCAAAGTGACTCTAATATGGTGAAAAGTGATTAACATGGTTAATTAGAACCAAAACGTGGACCAAAATTGACTTGTATGAATATGGCACTAAGAGGTGGTAAAAGGATTTCTAATAACATGTACATGATGTTAACATGTTAATTGTACCAATATATGATGGCAAGTGACTCTTATAAGGTGCAAAGTGACTCTAATATGGTGAGAAGTCACTTACATAAATGATTAGAGCCAAAATGTGGCCCAAAATTGACTTGTAGGAAAGGGGGTACCAAGAGGTGGTTAAAGGATGTCTAATTGCATGTACATGATGTGAACATGTTAATTGTATCAATATACGGTGGCAAGTGAATCCTATAGGGTGCAAAGTGACTCTTATAGGGTGTAAAGGTACTCTAATATGGTGAACAGTGACTTACATGGTTGATTAGAGCCAAAATGTGGAACAAAATTAACTTGTATGAAAGTGGCATTAAGAGGTGGTAAAAGGATGTCAAATTGGATGTATATGATGTTAACATGTCAATTGTTGCATATATGGTGGAAAGTGACTCTTATAGGGTGCAAAGTGACTCTAATATGGTGAGAAGTGACTAGAATGGTTAATTAGAACCAAAATGTGGACCAAAATTGACTTGTATGAATATTGCACTAAGAGGTGGTAAAAGGATTTCTAATTGCATGTCCATGATGTTAACATGTTAATTGTACCAATATATGATGGCAAGTGACTTCTATAAGGTGCAAAGTGACTCTAATATGGTGAGAAGTCACTTACATGATTGATTGGAGCTATAATGTGGCCCAAAATTGACTTGTAGGAAAGGGGTACCAAGAGGTGGTTAAAGGATGTCTAATTGCATTTACGTGATGTTAACATGTTAATTGTATCAATATATGGGGCAAGTGACTCTTATAGGGTGTAAAGGTACTCTAATATGGTGAACAGTGACTTACATGGTTGATTAGAGCCAAAATGTGGAACAAAATTAACTTGTATGAAAGTGGCATTAAGAGGTGGTAAAAGGATGTCAAATTGGATGTATATGATGTTAACATGTCAATTGTTGCATATATGGTGGAAAGTGACTCTTATAGGGTGCACAGTGACTGTAATATGGTGAGAAGTGACTAAAATGGTTAATTAGAACGAAAATGTGGACCAAAATTGACTTGTATGAATATTGCACTAAGAGGTGGTAAAAGGATTTCTAATTGCATGTCCATGATGTTAACATGTTAATTGTACCAATATATGATGGCAAGTGACTCTTATAAGGTGCAAAGTGACTCTAATATGGTGAGAAGTCACTTACATGATTGATTGGAGCCATAATGTGGCCCAAAATTGACTTGTAGGAAAGGGGTACCAAGAGGTGGTTAAAGGATGTCTAATTGCATTTACGTGATGTTAACATGTTAACTGTATCAATATTTGGTGGCAAGTGACTCTTAAAGGGTGCAAAGTGACTCTAATATGGTGAAAAGTGACTAACATGGTTAATTAGAACCAAAATGTGGACCAAAATTGACTTGTATAAATATGGCACTAAGAGGTGGTAAAAGGATTTCTAATTGCATGTACATGATGTTAACATGTTAATTGTACCAATATATGATGGCAAGTGACTCTTATAAGGTGCAAAGTGACTCTAATATGGTGAGAAGTCAGTTACATGATTGATTAGAGCCAAAATGTGGCCCAAAATTGACTTGTAGCAAAAGGGTACCAAGAGGTGGTTAAAGGATGTCTAATTGCATTTACGTGATGGTAACATGTTAATTGTATCAATATATGGGGCAAGTGACTCTTATAGGGTGTAAAGGTACTCTAATATGGTGAACAGTGACGTACATGGTTGATTAGAGCCAAAATGTCGAACAAAATTAATAGGTATAAAAGTGGCATTAATAGGTGGTAAAAGGATGTCAAATTGGATGTATATGATGTTAACATGTCAATTGTTGCATATATGGTGGAAAGTGACTCTTATAGGGTGCAAAGTGACTCTAATATGGTGAGAAGTGACTAACATGTTTAATTAGAACCAAAATGTGGACCAAAATTGACTTGTATGAATATGGTACTAAGAGGTGGTAAAAGGATTTCTAATTGCATGTACATGATGTTAACATGTTAATTGTACCAATATATGATGGCAAGTGACTCTTATAAGGTGCAAAGTGACTCTAATATGGTGAGAAGTCACTTACATGATTGATTAGAGCCAAAATGTGGCCCAAAATTGACTTGTAGGAAAGGGGTACCAAGAGGTGGTTATAGCAGTCTAATTGCATTTACGTGATGTTAACATGTTAATTGTATCAATATGTGGGACAAGTGACTCTTATAGGATGTAAAGGTACTCTAATATGGTGAACAGTGACTTACATGGTTGATTAGAGGCAAAATGTGGAACAAAATTAACTTGTATGAAAGTGGCATTAATAGGTAGTAAAAGGATGTCAAATTGGATGTATATGATGTTAACATGTCAATTGTTGCATATATGGTGGAAAGTGACTCTTATAGGGTGCAAAGTGACTCTATTATGGTGAGAAGTGACTAACACGGTTAATTAGAACCAAAATGTGGACCAAAATTGACTTGTATGAATATGGCACTAAGAGGTGGTAAAAGGATTTCTAATTGCATTTACATGATGTTAACATGTTACTTGTACCAATATATGATGGCAAGTGACTCTTATAAGGTGCAAAGTGACTCTAATATGGTGAGAAGTTACTTACATGATTGATTAGAGCCAAAATGTGGCCCAAAATTGACTTGTACGAAAGGGGTACCAAGAGGTGGTTAAAGGATGTCTAATTGCATGTACATGATGTTAACATGTTAATTCTATCAATATTTGGTGGCAAGTGACTCTTAAAGGGTGCAAAGTGACTCTAATATGGTGAAAAGTGATTAACATGGTTAATTAGAACCAAAACGTGGACCAAAATTGACTTGTATGAATATGGCACTAAGAGGTGGTAAAAGGATTTCTAATAACATGTACATGATGTTAACATGTTAATTGTACCAATATATGATGGCAAGTGACTCTTATAAGGTGCAAAGTGACTCTAATATGGTGAGAAGTCACTTACATAAATGATTAGAGCCAAAATGTGGCCCAAAATTGACTTGTAGGAAAGGGGTACCAAGAGGTGGTTAAAGGATGTCTAATTGCATGTACATGATGTGAACATGTTAATTGTATCAATATACGGTGGCAAGTGAATCCTATAGGGTGCAAAGTGACTCTTATAGGGTGTAAAGGTACTCTAATATGGTGAACAGTGACTTACATGGTTGATTAGAGCCAAAATGTGGAACAAAATTAACTTGTATGAAAGTGGCATTAAGAGGTGGTAAAAGGATGTCAAATTGGATGTATATGATGTTAACATGTCAATTGTTGCATATATGGTGGAAAGTGACTCTTATAGGGTGCAAAGTGACTCTAATATGGTGAGAAGTGACTAGAATGGTTAATTAGAACCAAAATGTGGACCAAAATTGACTTGTATGAATATTGCACTAAGAGGTGGTAAAAGGATTTCTAATTGCATGTCCATGATGTTAACATGTTAATTGTACCAATATATGATGGCAAGTGACTTCTATAAGGTGCAAAGTGACTCTAATATGGTGAGAAGTCACTTACATGATTGATTGGAGCTATAATGTGGCCCAAAATTGACTTGTAGGAAAGGGGTACCAAGAGGTGGTTAAAGGATGTCTAATTGCATTTACGTGATGTTAACATGTTAATTGTATCAATATATGGGGCAAGTGACTCTTATAGGGTGTAAAGGTACTCTAATATGGTGAACAGTGACTTACATGGTTGATTAGAGCCAAAATGTGGAACAAAATTAACTTGTATGAAAGTGGCATTAAGAGGTGGTAAAAGGATGTCAAATTGGATGTATATGATGTTAACATGTCAATTGTTGCATATATGGTGGAAAGTGACTCTTATAGGGTGCACAGTGACTGTAATATGGTGAGAAGTGACTAAAATGGTTAATTAGAACGAAAATGTGGACCAAAATTGACTTGTATGAATATTGCACTAAGAGGTGGTAAAAGGATTTCTAATTGCATGTCCATGATGTTAACATGTTAATTGTACCAATATATGATGGCAAGTGACTCTTATAAGGTGCAAAGTGACTCTAATATGGTGAGAAGTCACTTACATGATTGATTGGAGCCATAATGTGGCCCAAAATTGACTTGTAGGAAAGGGGTACCAAGAGGTGGTTAAAGGATGTCTAATTGCATTTACGTGATGTTAACATGTTAACTGTATCAATATTTGGTGGCAAGTGACTCTTAAAGGGTGCAAAGTGACTCTAATATGGTGAAAAGTGCCTAACATGGTTAATTAGAACCAAAATGTGGACCAAAATTGACTTGTATAAATATGGCACTAAGAGGTGGTAAAAGGATTTCTAATTGCATGTACATGATGTTAACATGTTAATTGTACCAATATATGATGGCAAGTGACTCTTATAAGGTGCAAAGTGACTCTAATATGGTGAGAAGTCAGTTACATGATTGATTAGAGCCAAAATGTGGCCCAAAATTGACTTGTAGCAAAAGGGTACCAAGAGGTGGTTAAAGGATGTCTAATTGCATTTACGTGATGGTAACATGTTAATTGTATCAATATATGGGGCAAGTGACTCTTATAGGGTGTAAAGGTACTCTAATATGGTGAACAGTGACGTACATGGTTGATTAGAGCCAAAATGTGGAACAAAATTAATGGGTATAAAAGTGGCATTAATAGGTGGTAAAAGGATGTCAAATTGGATGTATATGATGTTAACATGTCAATTGTTGCATATATGGTGGAAAGTGACTCTTATAGGGTGCAAAGTGACTCTAATATGGTGAGAAGTGACTAACATGTTTAATTAGAACCAAAATGTGGACCAAAATTGACTTGTATGAATATGGTACTAAGAGGTGGTAAAAGGATTTCTAATTGCATGTACATGATGTTAACATGTTAATTGTACCAATATATGATGGCAAGTGACTCTTATAAGGTGCAAAGTGACTCTAATATGGTGAGAAGTCACTTACATGATTGATTAGAGCCAAAATGTGGCCCAAAATTGACTGTGTAGGAAAGGGGTACCAAGAGGTGGTTATAGCAGTCTAATTGCATTTACGTGATGTTAACATGTTAATTGTATCAATATGTGGGACAAGTGACTCTTATAGGATGTAAAGGTACTCTAATATGGTGAACAGTGACTTACATGGTTGATTAGAGGCAAAATGTGGAACAAAATTAACTTGTATGAAAGTGGCATTAATAGGTAGTAAAAGGATGTCAAATTGGATGTATATGATGTTAACATGTCAATTGTTGCATATATGGTGGAAAGTGACTCTTATAGGGTGCAAAGTGACTCTATTATGGTGAGAAGTGACTAACACGGTTAATTAGAACCAAAATGTGGACCAAAATTGACTTGTATAAATATTGCACTAAGAGGTGGTAAAAGGATTTCTAATTGCATGTACATGATGTTAACATGTTAATTGTACCCAATATATGATGGCAAGTGACTCTTATAAGGTGCAAAGTGACTCTAATATGGTGAGAAGTTACTTACATGATTGATTAGAGCCAAAATGTGGCCCAAAATTGACTTGTACGAAAGGGGTACCAAGAGGTGGTTAAAGGATGTCTAATTGCATGTACATGATGTTAACATGTTAATTCTATCAATATTGGTGGCAAGTGACTCTTAAAGGGTGCAAAGTGACTCTAATATGGTGAAAAGTGACTAACATGGTTAATTTGAACCAAAACGTGGACCAAAATTGACTTGTATGAATATGGCACTAAAGAGGTGGTAAAAGGATTTCTAATAACATGTACATGATGGTTAACATGTTAATTGTACCAATATATGATGGCAAGTGACTCTTATAAGGTGCAAAGTGACTCTAATATGGTGAGAAGTCACTTACATAAATGATTAGAGCCAAAATGTGGCCCAAAATTGACTTGTAGGAAAGGGGGTACCAAGAGGTGGTTAAAGGATGTCTAATTGCATGTACATGATGTGAACATGTTAATTGTATCAATATACGGTGGCAAGTGAATCCTATAGGGTGCAAAGTGACTCTTATAGGGTGTAAAGGTACTCTAATATGGTGAACAGTGACTTACATGGTTGATTAGAGCCAAAATGTGGAACAAAATTAACTTGTATGAAAGTGGCATTAAGAGGTGGTAAAGGATGTCAAATTGGATGTATATGATGTTGACATGTCAATTGTTGCATATATGGTGGAAAGTGACTCTTATAGGGTGCAAAGTGACTCTAATATGGTGAGAAGTGACTAGAATGGTTAATTAGAACCAAAATGTGGACCAAAATTGACTTGTATGAATATTGCACTAAGAGGTGGTAAAAGGATTTCTAATTGCATGTCCATGATGTTAACATGTTAATTGTACCAATATATGATGGCAAGTGACTTCTATAAGGTGTAAAGTGACTCTAATATGTGAGAAGTCACTTACATGATTGATTGGAGCTATAATGTGGCCCAAAATTGACTTGTAGGAAGGGGTACCAAGAGGTGGTTAAAGGATGTCTAATTGCATTTACGTGATGTTAACATGTTAATTGTATCATATATGGGGCAAGTGACTCTTATAGGGTGTAAAGGTACTCTAATATGGTGAACAGTGACTTACATGGTTGATTAGAGCCAAAATGTGGAACAAAATTAACTTGTATGAAGTGGCATTAAGAGGTGGTAAAAGGATGTCAATTGATGTATATGATGTTAACATGTCAATTGTTGCATATATGGTGGAAAGTGACTCTTATAGGGTGCACAGTGACTGTAATATGGTGAGAAGTGACTAAAAGGGTTAATTAGAACGAAAATGTGGACCAAAATTGACTTGTATGAATATTGCACTAAGAGGTGGTAAAAAGGATTTCTAATTGCATGTCCATGATGTTAACATGTTAATTGTACCAATATATGATGGCAAGTGACTCTTATAAGGTGCAAAGTGACTCTAATATGGTGAGAAGTCACTTACATGATTGATTAGAGCCAAAATGTGGCCCAAAATTAACTTGTACGAAAGGGGTACCAAGAGGTGGTTAAAGGATGTCTAATTGCATGTACATGATTTTAACATGTTAATTCTATCAATATTTGGTGGCAAGTGACTCTTAAAGGGTGCAAAGTGACTCTAATATGGTGAAAAGTGACTAACATGGTTAATTAGAACCAAAATGTGGACCAAAATTGACTTGTATAAATATGGCACTAAGAGGTGGTAAAAGGATTTCTAATTGCATGTACATGATGTTAACATGTTAATTGTACCAATATATGATGGCAAGTGACTCTTATAAGGTGCAAAGTGACTCTAATATGGTGAGAAGTCAGTTACATGATTGATTAGAGCCAAATGTGGCCCAAAATTGACTTGTACGAAAGGGGGTACCAAGAGGTGGTTAAAGGATGTCTAATTGCATGTACATGATGTTAACATGTTAATTCTATCAATATTTGGTGGCAAGTGACTCTTAAAGGGTGCAAAGTGACTCTAATATGGTGAAAGTGGACTAACATGGTTAATTAGAACCAAAACGTGGACCAAAATTGACTTGTATGAATATGGCACTAAGAGGTGGTAAAAGGATTTCTAATAACATGTACATGATGTTAACATGTTAATTGTACCAATATATGATGGCAAGTGACTCTTATAAGGTGCAAAGTGACTCTAATATGGTGAGAAGTCACTTACATAAATGATTAGAGCCAAAATGTGGCCCAAAATTGACTTGTAGGAAAGGGGTACCAAGAGGTGGTTTAAAGGATGTCTAATTGCATGTACATGATGTGAACATGTTAATTGTATCAATATACGGTGGCAAGTGAATCCTATAGGGTGCAAAGTGACTCTTATAGGGTGTAAAGGTACTCTAATATGGTGACAGTGACTTACATGGTTGTATTAGAGCCAAAATGTGGAACAAAATTAACTTGTATGAAAGTGGCATTAAGAGGTGGTTAAAAGGATGTCAAATTGGATGTATATGATGTTGACATGTCAATTGTTTGCATATATGGTGGAAAGTGACTCTTATAGGGTGCAAAGTGACTCTAATATGGTGAGAAGTGACTAGAATGGTTAATTAGAACCAAAAATGTGGACCAAAATTGACTTGTATGAATATTGCACTAAGAGGTGGTAAAAGGATTTCTAATTGCATGTCCATGATGTTAACATGTTAATTGTACCAATATATGATGGCAAGTGACTTCTATAAGGTGGCAAAGTGACTCTAATATGGTGAGAAGTCACTTACATGATTGATTGGAGCTATAATGTGGCCCAAATTGACTTGTAGGAAAGGGGTACCAGAGGTGGTTAAAGGATGTCTAATTGCATTTACGTGATGTTAACCATGTTAATTGTATCAATATATGGGGCAAGTGACTCTTATAGGGTGTAAAGGTACTCTAATATGGTGAACATGACTTACATGGTTGATTAGAGCCAAATGTGGAACAAAATTAAACTTGTATGAAAGTGGCATTTAAGAGGTGTAAAAGGATTGTCAATTGGATAGTATATGATGTTAACAATGTCAATTGTTGCATATATGGTGGAAAGTGGACTCTTATAGGTGCACAGTGACTGTAATATGGTGAGAAGTGACTAAATGGTTAATTAGAACGAAAATTGTGGACCAAAATTGACTTGTATGAATATTTGCACTAAGAGGTGGTAAAAGGATTTCTAAGTGCATGTCATGATGTTAACATGTTAATTGTACCAATATATGATGGCAAGTGACTCTTATAAGGTGCAAAGTGACTCTAATATGGTGAGAAGTCACTTACATGATTGATTAGAGCCAAAATGTGGCCCAAAATTGACTTGTACGAAAGGGGTACCAAGAGGTGGTTAAAGGATGTCTAATTGCATGTACATGATTTTAACATGTTAATTCTATCAATATTTGGTGGCAAGTGACTCTTAAAGGGTGCAAAGTGACTCTAATATGGTGAAAAGTGACTAACATGGTTAATTAGAACCAAAATGTGGACCAAAATTGACTTGTATAAATATGGCACTAAGAGGTGGTAAAAGGATTTCTAATTGCATGTACATGATGTTAACATGTTAATTGTACCAATATATGATGGCAAGTGACTCTTATAAGGGTGCAAAGTGACTCTAATATGGTGAGAAGTCATTGTACATGATGATTAGAGCCAAAAATGTGGCCCCAAAATTGACTTGTAGCAAAAGGGTACCAAGAGGTGGTTTAAAGGATGTCTAATTGCATTTACGTGATGGTAACATGTTAATTGTATCAATATATGGGGCACGTGACTCTTATAGGGTGTAAAGGTACTCTAATATGGTGAACAGTGACGTACATGGTTGATTAGAGCCAAAATGTGGAACAAAATTAACAGGTATAAAAGTGGCATTAATAGGTGGTAAAAGGATGTCAAATGGATGTAGATGATGTTAACATGTCAATTGTTTCATATATGGTGGAAAGTGACTCTATAGGATGCCAAAGTGACTCTAATATGGTGAGAAGTGACTAACATGGTTTAATTAAGAACCAAAATGTGGACCAAAATTGACTTGTATGAATATGGCACTAAGAGATGGTAAAAGGATTTCTAATTGCATGTACATGATGTTAACATGTTAATTGTACCAATATATGATGGCAAGTGACTCTTATAAGGTGCAAAGTGACTCTAATATGGTGAGAAGTCACTTACATGATTGATTAGAGCCAAAATTGTGGCCCAAAATTGACTTGTAGGAAAGGGGGATACCAAGAGGTGGTTATAGCAGTCTAATTGGCATTTACGTGATGTTAACATGTTAATTGTATCAATATGTGGGACAAGTGACTCTTATAGGATGTAAAGGTACTCTAATATGGTGAACATTGACTTACATGGTTGATTAGAGGCAAAATGTGGAACAAATTAACTTGTATGAAAGTGGCATTAATAGGTAGTAAAAGGATGTCAAATTGGATGTATATGGATTTTAAACATGTCAATTGTTGCATATATGGTGGAAAGTGACTCTTATAGGGTGCAAAGTGACTCTATTATGGTGAGAAGTGACTAACACGGTTAATTAGAACCAAAATGTGGACCAAAATTGACTTGTATGAATATGGCACTAAGAGGTGGTAAAAGGATTTCTAATTGCATGTACATGATGTTAACATGTGAATTGTACCAATATATGATGGCAAGTGATTCTTATAAGGTGCAAAGTGACTCTATATGGTTGAGAAGTCACTTACATGATTGATTAGAGCCAAAATGTGGCCCCAAAATTGACTTGTACGAAAGGGGTACCAAGAGGTGGTTAAGGATGTCTAATTGCATGTACATGATTTTAAACATGTTAATTCTATCATATTTGGTGGCAAGTGACTCTTAAAGGGTGCAAAGTGACTCTAATATGGTGAAAAGTGACTAACATGGTTAATTTGAACCAAAACGTGGACCAAAATTGACTTGTATGAATATGGCACTAAGAGGTGGTAAAGGATTTCTAATAACATGTACATGATGTTAACATGTTAATTGTACCAATATATGATGGCAAGTGACTCTTATAAGGTGCAAAAGTGACTCTAATATGGTGAGAAGTCACTTACAATAAATGATTAGAGCCAAAATGTGGCCCAAAATTGACTTGTAGGAAAGGGGTACCAAGAGGTGGTTAAAGGATGTCTAATTGCATGTACATGATGTGAACATGTTAATTGTATCAATATACGGTGGCAAGTGACTCCTATAGGGTGCCAAAGTGACTCTTATAGGGTGTAAAGGTACTCTAATATGGTGAACAGTGACTACATGGTTGATTAGAGCCAAAATGTGGAACAAAATTAACTTGTATGAAAGTGGCATTAAGAGGTGGTAAAAGGATGTCAAATTGGCTGTATATGATGTTAACATGTCAATTGTTGGCATATATGGTGGAAAAGTGACTCTTATAGGGTGCAAAGTGACTCTAATATGGTGAGAAGTGACTAGAATGTTAATTAGAACCAAAATGTGGACCAAATTGACTTGTATGAATATTGCACTAAGAGGTGGTAAAAGGATTTCTAAGTGCATGTCCATGATGTTAACATGTTAATTGTACCAATATATGATGGCAAGTGACTCTTATAAGGTGCAAAGTGACTCTAATATGGTGAGAAGTGACTTACATGCTTGATTAGAGCCAAAATGTGGCCCAAATTGACTTGTACGAAAGGGGGTACCAAGAGGTGGTTAAAGGATGTCTAATTGGCATGTACATTTAACATTTTAATTATATCATATTTGGTGGCAGTGACTCTTAAACGGTGCAAAGTGACTCTAATATGGTGAGAAGTGACTAACATGGTGTAAAGGTACTCTAATATGGTGAACAGTGACTTACATGGGTTGATTAGAGCCAAAATGTGGAACAAATTAACTTGTATGAAAGTGGCATTAATAGGTGGTAAAA
The DNA here is from genome assembly GCF_009905375.1 of Apium graveolens. Classification (NCBI taxonomy): domain Eukaryota; kingdom Viridiplantae; phylum Streptophyta; class Magnoliopsida; order Apiales; family Apiaceae; genus Apium; species Apium graveolens. The sequence goes on along the minus strand of NW_027417901.1, from coordinate 10,919 downwards.
AGGATGTCAAATTGGATGTATATGAGTTAAAATGTCAATTGTGCATATATGGTGGAAAGTGACTCTTATAGGGTGCAAAGTGACTCTAATATGGTGAGAAGTGACTAACATGGTTAATTAGAACCAAAATGTGGACCAAAATTGACTTGTATGGATATGGCACTAAGAGGTGGTAAAAGGATTTCTAATTGCATGTCCATGATGTTAACATGTTAATTGTACCAATATATGATAGCAAGTGACTCTTATAATGTGCAAAGTGACTCTAATATGGTGAGAAGTCACTTACTGATTGATTAGAGCCAAAATCTGGCCCAAAATTGACTTGTACGAAAGGGGTACCAAGAGGTGGTTAAAGGATGTCTAATTGCATGTACATGATGTTACAAGTTAATTATATCAATATTTGGTGGCAAGTGACTCAAAGGGTGCAAAGTGACTCTAATATGGTGAAAAGTGACTAACATGGTTAATTAGAACCAAAATGTGGACCAAAATTGACTTGTATGAATATGGCACTAAGAGGTGGTAAAAGGATTTCTAATTGCATGTACATGATGTTAACATGTTAATTGTACCAATATATGATGGCAAGTGACTCTTATAAGGTGCAAAGTGACTCTAATATGGTGAGAAGTCACTTACATGATTGATTAGAGCCAAAATGTGGCCCAAAATTGACTTGTAGGAAAGGGGTACCAAGAGGTGGTTAAAGGATGTCTAATTGCATTTACGTGATGTTAACATGTTAATTGTATCAATATAGGGGCAAGTGACTCTTATAGGGTGTAAAGGTACTCTAATATGGTGAACAGTGACTTACATGGTTGATTAGAGCCAAAATGTGGAACAAAATTAACTTGTATGAAAGTGGCATTAATAGGTGGTAAAAGGATGTCAAATTGGATGTATATGATGTTAACATGTCAATTGTTGCATATATGGTGGAAAGTGACTCTTATAGGGTGCAAAGTGACTCTAATATGGTGAGAAGTGACTAACATGGTTAATTAGAACCAAAATGTGGACCAAAATTGACTTGTATGATATGGCACTAAGAGGTGGTAAAAGGATTTCTAATTGCATGTCCATGATGTTAACATGTTAATTGTACCAATATATGATGGCAAGTGACTCTTATAAGGTGCAAAGTGACTCTAATATGGTGAGAAGTCACTTACATGATTGATTAGAGCCAAAATGTGGCCCAAAATTGACTTGTACGAAAGGGGTACCAAGAGGTGGTTAAAGGATGTCTAATTGCATGTACATGATGTTAACATGTTAATTATATCAATATTTGGTGGCAAGTGACTCTTAAAGGGTGCAAAGTGACTCTAATATGGTGAAAAGTGACTAACATGGTTAATTAGAACCAAAATGTGGACCAAAATTGACTTGTATGAATATGGCACTAAGAGGTGGTAAAAGGATTTCTAATTGCATGTACATGATGTTAACATGTTAATTGTACCAATATATGATGGCAAGTGACTCTTATAAGGTGCAAAGTGACTCTAATATGGTGAGAAGTCACTTACATGATGATTGGAGCCAAAATGTGGCCCAAAATTGACTTGTAGGAAAGGGGTACCAAGAGGTGGTTAAAGGATGTCTAATTGCATTTACGTGATGTTAACATGTTAATTGTATCAATATATGGGGCAAGTGACTCTTATAGGGTGTAAAGGTACTCTAATATGGTGAACAGTGACTTACATGGTTGATTAGAGCCAAAATGTGGAACAAAATTAACTTGTATGAAAGTGGCATTAATAGGTGGTAAAGGATGTCAAATTGGATGTATGATGTTAACATGTCAATGTTGCATATATGGTGGAAAGTGACTCTTATAGGGTGCAAAGTGACTCTAATATGGTGAGAAGTGACTAACATGGTTAATTAGAACCAAAATGTGGACCAAAATTGACTTGTATGAATATGGCACTAAGAGGTGGTAAAAGGATTTCTAATTGCATGTCCATGATGTTAACATGTTAATTGTACCAATATATGATGGCAAGTGACTCTTATAAGGTGCAAAGTACTCTAATATGGTGAGAAGTCACTTACATGATTGATTAGAGCCAAAATGTGGCCCAAAATTGACTTGTACGAAAGGGGTACCAAGAGGTGGTTAAAGGATGTCTAATTGCATGTACATGATGTTAACATGTTAATTATATCAATATTTGGTGGCAAGTGACTCTTAAAGGGTGCAAAGTGACTCTAATATGGTGAAAAGTGAAACATGGTTAATTAGAACCAAAATGTGGACCAAAATTGACTTGTATGAATATGGCACTAAGAGGTGGTAAAAGGATTTCTAATTGCATGTACATGATGTTAACATGTTAATTGTACCAATATATGATGGCAAGTGACTCTTATAAGGTGCAAAGTGACTCTAATATGGTGAGAAGTCACTTACATGATTGATTAGAGCCAAAATGTGGCCCAAAATTGACTTGTAGGAAAGGGGTACCAAGAGGTGGTTAAAGGATGTCTAATTGCATTACGTGATGTTAACATGTTAATTGTATCATATATGGGGCAAGTGACTCTTATAGGGTAAAGGTACTCTAATATGGTGAACAGTGACTTACATGGTTGATTAGAGCCAAAATGTGGACAAAATTAACTTGTATGAAAGTGGCATTAATAGGTGGTAAAAGGATGTCAATTGATGTATATGATGTTAACATGTCAATTGTTGCATATATGGTGGAAAGTGACTCTTATAGGGTGCAAAGTGACTCTAATATGGTGAGAAGTGACTAACATGGTTAATTAGACCAAAATGTGGACCAAAATTGACTTGTATGAATATGGCACTAAGAGGTGGTAAAAGGATTCTAATTGCATGTCCATGATGTTAACATGTTAATTGTACCAATATATGATGGCAAGTGACTCTTATAAGGTGCAAAGTGACTCTAATATGGTGAGAAGTCACTTACATGATTGATTAGAGCCAAAATGTGGCCCAAAATTGACTTGTAGAAAGGGTACCAAGAGGTGGTTAAAGGATGTCTAATTGCATGTACATGATGTTAACATGTTAATTTATCAATATTGGTGGCAAGTGACTCTTAAGGGTGCAAAGTGACTCTAATATGGTGAAAGTGACTAACATGGTTAATTAGAACCAAAATGTGGACCAAAATTGACTTGTATGAATATGGCACTAAGAGGTGGTAAAAGGATTTCTAATTGCATGTACATGATGTTAACATGTTAATTGTACCAATATATGATGGCAAGTGACTCTTATAAGGTGCAAAGTGACTCTAATATGGTGAGAAGTCACTTACATGATTGATTAGAGCCAAAATGTGGCCCAAAATTGACTTGTACGAAAGGGGTACCAAGAGGTGGTTAAAGGATGTCTAATTGCATGTACATGATGTTAACATGTTAATTATATCAATATTTGGTGGCAAGTGACTCTTAAGGGTGCAAAGTGACTCTAATATGGTGAAAAGTGACTAACATGGTTAATTAGAACCAAAATGTGGACCAAAATTGACTTGTATGAATATGGCACTAAGAGGTGGTAAAAGGATTTCTAATTGCATGTACATGATGTTAACATGTTAATTGTACCAATATATGATGGCAAGTGACTCTTATAAGGTGCAAAGTGACTCTAATATGGTGAGAAGTCACTTACATGATGATTAGAGCCAAAATGTGGCCCAAAATTGACTTGTAGGAAAGGGGTACCAAGAGGTGGTTAAAGGATGTCTAATTGCATTTACGTGATGTTAACATGTTAATTGTATCAATATATGGGGCAAGTGACTCTTATAGGGTGTAAAGGTACTCTAATATGGTGAACAGTGACTTACATGGTTGATTAGAGCCAAAATGTGGAACAAAATTAACTTGTATGAAAGTGGCATTAATAGGTGGTAAAAGGATGTCAAATTGGATGTATATGATGTTAACATGTCAATTGTTGCATATATGGTGGAAAGTGACTCTTATAGGGTGCAAAGTGACTCTAATATGGTGAGAAGTGACTAACATGGTTAATTAGAACCAAAATGTGGACCAAAATTGACTTGTATGAATATGGCACTAAGAGGTGGTAAAAGGATTTCTAATTGCATGTACATGATGTTAACATGTTAATTGTACCAATATATGATGGCAAGTGACTCTTATAAGGTGCAAAGTGACTCTAATATGGTGAGAAGTCACTTACATGATTGATTAGAGCCAAAATGTGGCCCAAAATTGACTTGTACGAAAGGGGTACCAAGAGGTGGTTAAAGGATGTCTAATTGCATGTACATGATGTTAACATGTTAATTATATCAATATTTGGTGGCAAGTGACTCTTAAGGGTGCAAAGTGACTCTAATATGGTGAAAAGTGACTAACATGGTTAATTAGAACCAAAATGTGGACCAAAATTGACTTGTATGAATATGGCACTAAGAGGTGGTAAAAGGATTTCTAATTGCATGTACATGATGTTAACATGTTAATTGTACCAATATATGATGGCAAGTGACTCTTATAAGGTGCAAAGTGACTCTAATATGGTGAGAAGTCACTTACATGATTGATTAGAGCCAAAATGTGGCCCAAAATTGACTTGTAGGAAAGGGGTACCAAGAGGTGGTTAAAGGATGTCTAATTGCATTTACGTGATGTTAACATGTTAATTGTATCAATATATGGGGCAAGTGACTCTTATAGGGTGTAAAGGTACTCTAATATGGTGAACAGTGACTTACATGGTTGATTAGAGCCAAAATGTGGAACAAAATTAACTTGTATGAAAGTGGCATTAATAGGTGTTAAAGGATGTCAAATTGGATGTATATGATGTTAACATGTCAATTGTTGCATATATGGTGGAAAGTGACTCTTATAGGGTGCAAAGTGACTCTAATATGGTGAGAAGTGACTAACATGGTTAATTAGAACCAAAATGTGGACCAAAATTGACTTGTATGAATATGGCACTAAGAGGTGGTAAAAGGATTTCTAATTGCATGTCCATGATGTTAACATGTTAATTGTACCAATATATGATGGCAAGTGACTCTTATAAGGTGCAAAGTGACTCTAATATGGTGAGAAGTCACTTACATGATTGATTAGAGCCAAAATGTGGCCCAAAATTGACTTGTACGAAAGGGGTACCAAGAGGTGGTTAAAGGATGTCTAATTGCATGTACATGATGTTAACATGTTAATTATATCAATATTTGGTGGCAAGTGACTCTTAAGGGTGCAAAGTGACTCTAATATGGTGAAAAGTGACTAACATGGTTAATTAGAACCAAAATGTGGACCAAAATTGACTTGTATGAATATGGCACTAAGAGGTGGTAAAAGGATTTCTAATTGCATGTACATGATGTTAACATGTTAATTGTACCAATATATGATGGCAAGTGACTCTTATAAGGTGCAAAGTGACTCTAATATGGTGAGAAGTCACTTACATGATGATTAGAGCCAAAATGTGGCCCAAAATTGACTTGTAGGAAAGGGGTACCAAGAGGTGGTTAAAGGATGTCTAATTGCATTACCGTGATGTTAACATGTTAATTGTATCAATATATGGGGCAAGTGACTCTTATAGGGTGTAAAGGTACTCTAATATGGTGAACAGTGACTTACATGGTTGATTAGAGCCAAAATGTGGAACAAAATTAACTTGTATGAAAGTGGCATTAATAGGTGGTAAAAGGATGTCAAATTGGATGTATATGATGTTAACATGTCAATTGTTGCATATATGGTGGAAAGTGACTCTTATAGGGTGCAAAGTGACTCTAATATGGTGAAAGTGACTAACATGGTTAATTAGAACCAAAATGTGGACCAAAATTGACTTGTATGAATATGGCACTAAGAGGTGGTAAAAGGATTTCTAATTGCATGTACATGATGTTAACATGTTAATTGTACCAATATATGATGGCAAGTGACTCTTATAAGGTGCAAAGTGACTCTAATATGGTGAGAAGTCACTTACATGATTGATTAGAGCCAAAATGTGGCCCAAAATTGACTTGTAGGAAAGGGGTACCAAGAGGTGGTTAAAGGATGTCTAATTGCATTTACGTGATGTTAACATGTTAATTGTATCAATATATGGGGCAAGTGACTCTTATAGGGTGTAAAGGTACTCTAATATGGTGAACAGTGACTTACATGGTTGATTAGAGCCAAAATGTGGAACAAAATTAACTTGTATGAAAGTGGCATTAATAGGTGGTAAAAGGATGTCAAATTGGATGTATATGATGTTAACATGTCAATTGTTGCATATATGGTGGAAAGTGACTCTTATAGGGTGCAAAGTGACTCTAATATGGTGAGAAGTGACTAACATGGTTAATTAGAACCAAAATGTGGACCAAAATTGACTTGTATGAATATGGCACTAAGAGGTGGTAAAAGGATTTCTAATTGCATGTCCATGATGTTAACATGTTAATTGTACCAATATATGATGGCAAGTGACTCTTATAAGGTGCAAAGTGACTCTAATATGGTGAGAAGTCACTTACATGATTGATTAGAGCCAAAATGTGGCCCAAAATTGACTTGTACGAAAGGGGTACCAAGAGGTGGTTAAAGGATGTCTAATTGCATGTACATGATGTTAACATGTTAATTATATCAATATTTGGTGGCAAGTGACTCTTAAAGGGTGCAAAGTGACTCTAATATGGTGAAAAGTGACTAACATGGTTAATTAGAACCAAAATGTGGACCAAAATTGACTTGTATGAATATGGCACTAAGAGGTGGTAAAAGGATTTCTAATTGCATGTACATGATGTTAACATGTTAATTGTACCAATATATGATGGCAAGTGACTCTTATAAGGTGCAAAGTGACTCTAATATGGTGAGAAGTCACTTACATGATTGATTAGAGCCAAAATGTGGCCCAAAATTGACTTGTAGGAAAGGGGTACCAAGAGGTGGTTAAAGGATGTCTAATTGCATTTACGTGATGTTAACATGTTAATTGTATCAATATATGGGGCAAGTGACTCTTATAGGGTGTAAAGGTACTCTAATATGGTGAACAGTGACTTACATGGTTGATTAGAGCCAAAATGTGGAACAAAATTAACTTGTATGAAAGTGGCATTAATAGGTGGAAAGGATGTCAAATTGGATGTATATTATGTTAACATGTTAATTGTTGCATATATGGTGGAAAGTGACTCTTATAGGGTGCAAAGTGACTCTAATATGGTGAGAAGTGACTAACATGGTTAATTAGAACCAAAATGTGGACCAAAATTGACTTGTATGAATATGGCACTAAGAGGTGGTAAAAGGATTTCTAATTGCATGTCCATGATGTTAACATGTTAATTGTACCAATATATGATGGCAAGTGACTCTTATAAGGTGCAAAGTGACTCTAATATGGTGAGAAGTCACTTACATGATTGATTAGAGCCAAAATGTGGCCCAAAATTGACTTGTACGAAAGGGGTACCAAGAGGTGGTTAAAGGATGTCTAATTGCATGTACATGATGTTAACATGTTAATTATATCAATATTTGGTGGCAAGTGACTCTTAAAGGGTGCAAAGTGACTCTAATATGGTGAAAAGTGACTAACATGGTTAATTAGAACCAAAATGTGGACCAAAATTGACTTGTATGAATATGGCACTAAGAGGTGGTAAAAGGATTTCTAATTGCATGTACATGATGTTAACATGTTAATTGTACCAATATATGATGGCAAGTGACTCTTATAAGGTGCAAAGTGACTCTAATATGGTGAGAAGTCACTTACATGATTGATTAGAGCCAAAATGTGGCCCAAAATTGACTTGTAGGAAAGGGGTACCAAGAGGTGGTTAAAGGATGTCTAATTGCATTTACGTGATGTTAACATGTTAATTGTATCAATATAGGGGCAAGTGACTCTTATAGGGTGTAAAGGTACTCTAATATGGTGAACAGTGACTTACATGGTTGATTAGAGCCAAAATGTGGAACAAAATTAACTTGTATGAAAGTGGCATTAATAGGTGGTAAAGGATGTCAAATTGGATGTATATGATGTTAACATGTCAATTGTTGCATATATGGTGGAAAGTGACTTATAGGGTGCAAAGTGACTCTAATATGGTGAAAGTGACTAACATGGTTAATTAGAACCAAAATGTGGACCAAAATTGACTTGTATGAATATGGCACTAAGAGGTGGTAAAAGGATTTCTAATTGCATGTACATGATGTTAACATGTTAATTGTACCAATATATGATGGCAAGTGACTCTTATAAGGTGCAAAGTGACTCTAATATGGTGAGAAGTCACTTACATGATTGATTAGAGCCAAAATGTGGCCCAAAATTGACTTGTAGGAAAGGGGTACCAAGAGGTGGTTAAAGGATGTCTAATTGCATTACGTGATGTTAACATGAATTGTATCAATATATGGGGCAAGTGACTCTTAAGGGTGTAAAGTACTCTAATATGGTGAACAGTGACTACATGGTTGATTAGAACCAAAATGTGGACAAAAACTTGTATGAAAGTGGCACTAATAGGTGGTAAAAGGATTCTAATTGGATGTACATGATGTTAACATGTAATTGTGCATATATGGTGGAAAGTGACTCTTATAGGTGCAAAGTGACTCTAATATGGTGAGAAGTGACTACATGGTTATTAGAACCAAAATGTGGACCAAAATTGACTTGTATGAATATGGCAAGAGGTGGTAAAGGATTCTAATTGCATGTATGATGTTAACATGTTAATTGTACCAATATATGATGGCAAGTGACTCTTATAAGGTGCAAAGGACTCTAATATGGTGAGAAGTCACTTACATGTTGATTAGAGCCAAAATGTGGAACAAAATTGACTTGTACGAAAGGGTACCAAGAGGTGGTTAAAGGATGTCTAATTGATGTACATGATGTTAACATGTAATTGTATCAATATTGGTGGCAAGTGACTCTTAAGGGTGCAAAGTGACTCTAATATGGTGAAAGTGACTAACATGGTTAATTAGAACCAAAATGTGGACCAAAATTGACTTGTATGAATATGGCACTAAGAGGTGGTAAAAGGATTTCTAATTGCATGTACATGATGTTAACATGTTAATTGTACCAATATATGATGGCAAGTGACTCTTATAAGGTGCAAAGTGACTCTAATATGGTGAGAAGTCACTTACATGATTGATTAGAGCCAAAATGTGGCCCAAAATTGACTTGTGGGAAAGGGGTACCAAGAGGTGGTTAAAAGATGTCTAATTGCATTTACGTGATGTTAACATGTTAATTGTATCAATATATGGGGCAAGTGACTCTTATAGGGTGTAAAGGTACTCAATATGGTGAACAGTGACTTACGGTTGATTAGAGCCAAAATGTGGAATAAAATTAACTTGTATGAAAGTGGCATTAATAGGTGGTAAAAGGATGTCAAATTGGATGTATATGATGTTAAATGTCAATTGTTGCATATATGGTGGAAAGTGACTCTTATAGGGTGCAAAGTGACTCTAATATGGTGAGAAGTGACTAACATGGTTAATTAGAACCAAAATGTGGACCAAAATTGACTTGTATGAATATGGCACTAAGAGGTGGTAAAAGGATTTCTAATTGCATGTCCATGATGTTAACATGTTAATTGTACCAATATATGATGGCAAGTGACTCTTATAAGGTGCAAAGTGACTCTAATATGGTGAGAAGTCACTTACATGATGATTAGAGCCAAAATGTGGCCCAAAATTGACTTGTACCAAAGGGGTACCAAGAGGTGGTTAAAGGATGTCTAATTGCATGTACATGATGTTAACAAGTTAATTATATCAATATTTGGTGGCAAGTGACTCTTAAAGGGTGCAAAGTGACTCTAATATGGTGAAAAGTGACTAACATGGTTAATTAGAAACAAAATGTGGACCAAAATTGACTTGTATGAATATGGCACTAAGAGGTGGTAAAAGGATTTCTAATTGCATGTACATGATGTTAACATGTTAATTGTACCAATATATGATGGCAAGTGACTCTTATAAGGTGCAAAGTGACTCTAATATGGTGAGAAGTCACTTACATGACTGATTGGAGCCAAAATGTGGCCCAAAATTCACTTGTAGGAAAGGGGTACCAAGAGGTGGTTAAAGGATGTCTAATTGCATTTACGTGATGTTAACATGTTAATTGTATCAATATATGGGGCAAGTGACTCTATAGGGTGTAAAGGTACTCTATATGGTGAACAGTGACTTACATGGTTGATTAGAGCCAAAATGTGGAACAAAATTAACTTGTATGAAAGTGGCATTAATAGGTGGTTAAAGGATGTCAAATTGGATGTATATGATGTTAACATGTCAATTGTTGCATATGTGGTGGAAAGTGACTCTTATAGGGTGCAAAGTGACTCTAATATGGTGAGAAGTGACTAACATGGTAATTAGAACCAAAATGGGACAAAATTGACTTGTATGAATATGGCACTAAGAGGTGGTAAAAGGATTTCTCAATTGCATGTCCATGAGTTAACATGTTAATTGTACCAATATATGATGGCAAGTGACTCTTATAAGGTGCAAAGTGACTCTAATATGGTGAGAAGTCACTTACATAATTGATTAGAGCCAAAATGTGGCCCTAAATTGACTTGTACGAAAGGGGTACCAAGAGGTGGTAAAGGATGTCTAATTGCATGTACATGATGTTAACGGTTATATCAATATTTGGTGGCAAGTGACTCTTAAAGGGTGCAAAGTGACTCTAATATGGTAAAAGTGACAACATGGTTAATTAGAACCAAATGTGGACCAAAAATTGATTTGTATGAATATGGCACTAAGAGGTGGTAAAAGGATTTCTAATTGCATGTACATGATGTTAACATGTTAATTGTACCAATATGATGGCA